>NW_026608656.1:0-58584 GCF_029499605.1 Hyla sarda
AATATAAAGTTATAGGTGGACGAACCGGGCAAAGAGTTAAGATAATCAGACGAACCGCAGAGCCCCGCCCCCTCCACAAAAATCTAAGCGACATTTTGTTCCCTATTTCGCACCACAAATAATTTTTTTTGTTTCACCGTAGATTTTGGGGTAAAATGTCGTCATTACAAAGAACAATTGGTGGCGCAAAAACCGAGTCCTCATCTGGGTCAGAAGGGAGAAGACGGACAGAGATAAACGTGTTTTTCCAATAAGCCCCTCCCCTTATGGATAACTCCGCCTCTTTCCCCATTTTTTTTTCAAATAGAAAAAATTAAACACCATATGTGGTATCGGCGCGTGCGGAACTGTCCCAACTACTAGAATATAATGATATTAATACCGTGCGGTGAACGGCGGAAACAATATCAAAAGCCAAAACGCATGATCTTTGGTCACATCCCAGAAAATAATGGAATAAAAAGTCAGATCTACGCAAAAGTGATAAAAACCGCACAAAAATGGCGCCTCACTGCCCGATATCAAGTGATAGAAAAGATTTCGGTATTTTCTCCTATAAATGATGGGGATTTATAATAATAGGAGGTTATTGATCAGCTGACGGGCATGCTGGGAGTTGTAGTGTTTGTTCCGCTTTACTCACCACCCGCCCCTCAGGTCACGATCTACAGAGCGCCGCCATCTTGGTGTCGTCAAGAGACTGCGCACCAGTCACATGACCTGACCCGCATACGTCATCGCGTCAGTCAGCTGATGAGCGCTGTTCCCGGGTAGTTGGCGCCCTCTATCTGCGGTGAGGAGGAGGTCACCTCCTGCTGGGAAATGCTGTGTGACCCCTCAATAGTGATAATGGGCGCTCCGTGTATAGTGATTACCCCTGTATAGTGATTACCCCTGTATAGTGATTGATTACCCCTGTATAGTATATACTCCGTGTATAGTGATTACCCCTGTATAGTGATTACCCCTGTATAGTGATTACCCCTGTATAGTGATTGATTACCCCTGTATAGTGATTACCCCTGTATAGTGATTACCCCTGTATAGTGATTACCCCTGTATAGTGATTGATTACCCCTGTATAGTATATACCCCCTGTATAGTGATTACCCCTGTATAGTATATACTCCGTGTATAGTGATTACCCCTGTATAGTATATACTCCGTGTATAGTGATTACCCCTGTATAGTATATACTCCGTGTATAGTGATTACCCCTGTATAGTATATACTCCGTGTAAAGTGATTACCCCTGTATAGTGATTACCCCTGTATAGTGAATTACCCCTGTATAGTATATACCCTGTATAGTGATTACCCCTGTATAGTGATTACCCCTGTATAGTATATACTCCGTGTATAGTGATTACCCCTGTATAGTATATACCCCTGTATAGTGATTACCCTTGTATAGTATATACTCCGTGTATAGTGATTACCCCTGTATAGTATATACCCCTGTATAGTATATACCCCTGTATATTGATTACCCCTGTATAGTATATACCCCTGTATAGTGATTACCCCTGTATAGTAATTACCCCTGTATAGTATATACCCCTGTATAATATATACCCCTGTATAGTGATTACCCCTGTATAGTATATACTCCGTGTATAGTGATTACCCCTGTATAGTATATACCCCTGTATAGTAATTACCCCTGTATAGTATATACCCCTGTATAGTAATTACCCCTGTATAGTATATACCCCCTGTATAGTGATTACCCCTGTATAGTATATACCCCTGTATAGTATATACCCCTGTATAGTGATTACCCCTGTATAGTGATTACCCCTGTATAGTATATACCCCTGTATACTGATTACCCCTGTATAGAGTATATACCCCCTGTATAGTGATTACCCCTGTATAGTATATACCCCTGTATAGTGATTACCCCTGTATAGTGATTACCCCTGTATAGTGATTACCCCTGTATAGTGATTACCCCTGTATAGTATATACCCCCTGTATAGTGATTACCCCTGTATAGTATATACTCCGTGTATAGTGATTACCCCTGTATAGTATATACCCCTGTATAGTAATTACCCCTGTATAGTATATACCCCTGTATAGTGATTACCCCTGTATAGTGATTACCCCTGTATAGTGATTACCCCTGTATAGTAATTACCCCTGTATAGTAATTACCCCTGTATAGTGATTACCCCTGTATAGTATATACCCCGTGTATAGTATATACCCCGTGTATAGTGATTACCCCTGTATAGTATATACCCCTGTATAGTGATTACCCCTGTATAGTAATTAATTACCCGTGTATAGTATATACCCCTGTATAGTGATTACCCCTGTATAGTATATACCCCTGTATAGTGATTACCCCTGTATAGTATATACCCCTGTATAGTGATTACCCCTGTATAGTATATACCCCGTGTAGAGTGATTACCCCTGTATAGTATATACCCCCTGTATAGTGATTACCCCTGTATAGTATATACCCCTGTATAGTGATTACCCCTGTATAGTATATACCCCTGTATAATATATACCCCTGTATAGTGATTACCCCTGTATAGTGATTACCCCTGTATAGTGATTACCCCTGTATAGTGATTACCCCTGTATAGTGATTACCCCTGTATAGTATATACTCCGTGTATAGTGATTACCCCTGTATAGTGATTACCCCTGTATAGTGATTACCCCTGTATAGTGATTACCCCTGTATAGTGATTACCCCCTGTATAGTGATTACCCCCTGTATAGTGATTACCCCCTGTATAGTGATTACCCCTGTATAATATATACCCCTGTATAATATATACACCTGTATAGTGATTACCCCTGTATAGTGATTACCCCTGTATAGTGATTACCCCTGTATAGTATATACCCCCTGTATAGTGATTACCCCTGTATAGTGATTAGATACCCCTGTATAGTATATACTCCGTGTATAGTGATTACCCATGTATAGTGATTACCCCTGTATAGTGATTACCCCTGTATAGTGATTACCCCTGTATAGTGATTACCTCTGTATAGTGATTACCCCTGTATAGTGATTACCCCCTGTATAGTGATTACCCCTGTATAGTAATTAAATACCCATGTATAGTATATACTCCGTGTATAGTGATTACCCCTGTATAGTGATTACCCCTGTATAGTGATTACCCCTGTATAGTGATTACCCCTGTATAGTGATTACCCCTGTATAGTATATACCCTGTGTATAGTGATTACCCATGTATAGTATATACCCCGTGTATAGTGATTACCCCTGTATAGTATATACCCCCTGTATAGTATATACCCCCTGTATAGTATATACCCCCTGTATAGTATATACCCCCTGTATAGTAATTACCCCTGTATAGTAATTACCCCTGTATAGTAATTACCCCTGTATAGTAATTACCCCTGTATAGTAATTACCCCTGTATAGTGATTGATTACCCCTGTATAGTATATACCCCCTGTATAGTAATTACCCCTGTATAGTAATTACCCCTGTATAGTAATTACCCCTGTATAGTAATTACCCCTGTATAGTATATACCCCCTGTATAGTATATACCCCCTGTATAGTATATACCCCCTGTATAGTAATTACCCCCTGTATAGTATATACCCCCTGTATAGTATATACCCCCTGTATAGTAATTACCCCTGTATAGTAATTACCCCTGTATAGTAATTACCCCCTGTATAGTAATTACCCCTGTATAGTGATTACCCCTGTATAGTGATTACCCCTGTATAGTATATACCCAGTGTATAGTAATTACCCCTGTATAGTATATACCCCCTGTATAGTGATTACCCCTGTATAGTATATACCCCTGTATAGTATATACCCCTGTATAGTGAATTACCCCTGTATAGTGATTACCCCTGTATAGTGATTACCCCTGTATAGTATATACCCCTGTATAGTGATTACCCCTGTATAGTATATACCCCTGTATAGTGATTACCCCTGTATAGTATATACCCCGTGTATAGTGATTACCTCTGTATAGTATATACCCCTGTATAGTGATTACCTCTGTATAGTATATACCCCTGTATAGTGATTACCTCTGTATAGTATATACCCCTGTATAGTGATTACCCCTGTATAGTATATACCCCCTGTATAGTATATACCCCCTGTATAGTAATTACCCCTGTATAGTAATTACCCCTGTATAGTAATTACCCCTGTATAGTAATTACCCCTGTATAGTAATTACCCCTGTATGAAATATACCCCTGTATAGTATATACCCCTGTATAGTATATACCCCTGTATAGTATATACCCCTGTATAGTAATTACCCCTGTATAGTGATTACCCCTGTATAGTATATACCCCGTGTATAGTGATTACCCCTGTATAGTATATACCCCCTGTATAGTGATTACCCCTGTATAGTATATACCCCTGTATAGTGATTACCCCTGTATAGTATATACCCCTGTATAGTGATTACCCCTGTATAGTATATACCCCCTGTATAGTAATTACCCCTGTATAGTATATACCCCTGTATAGTGATTACCCCTGTATAGTATATACCCCTGTATAATATATACCCCTGTATAGTGATTACCCCTGTATAGTGATTACCCCTGTATAGTGATTACCCCTGTATAGTGATTACCCCTGTATAGTATATACTCCGTGTATAGTGATTACCCCTGTATAGTGATTACCCCTGTATAGTGATTACCCCTGTATAGTGATTACCCCTGTATAGTGATTACCCCCTGTATAGTGATTACCCCCTGTATAGTGATTACCCCCTGTATAGTGATTACCCCCTGTATAGTGATTACCCCCTGTATAGTGATTACCCCTGTATAATATATACCCCTGTATAATATATACCCCTGTATAGTGATTACCCCTGTATAGTGATTACCCCTGTATAGTGATTACCCCTGTATAGTGATTACCCCTGTATAGTATATACCCCCTGTATAGTGATTACCCCTGTATAGTAATTAAATACCCATGTATAGTATATACTCCGTGTATAGTGATTACCCCTGTATAGTGATTACCCCTGTATAGTGATTACCCCTGTATAGTGATTACCCCTGTATAGTATATACCCTGTGTATAGTGATTACCCATGTATAGTATATACCCCGTGTATAGTGATTACCCCTGTATAGTATATACCCCCTGTAAAGTAATTACCCCTGTATAGTAATTACCCCTGTATAGTATATACCCCTGTATAGTGATTGATTACCCCTGTATAGTATATACCCCTGTATAGTATATACCCCTGTATAGTATATACCCCTGTATAGTAATTACCCCTGTATAGTAATTACCCCTGTATAGTAATTACCCCTGTATAGTAATTACCCCTGTATAGTAATTACCCCTGTATAGTAATTACCCCTGTATAGTATATACCCCCTGTATAGTATATACCCCCTGTATAGTAATTACCCCTGTATAGTAATTACCCCTGTATAGTAATTACCCCCTGTATAGTATATACCCCCTGTATAGTATATACCCCCTGTATAGTATATACCCCCTGTATAGTAATTACCCCTGTATAGTAATTACCCCTGTATAGTGATTACCCCTGTATAGTGATTACCCCTGTATAGTGATTACCCCTGTATAGTATATATATAGTATACTGTATATATATATATATACCCCTGTATAGTGATTACCCCTGTATAGTATATACCCCCTGTATAGTGATTACCCCTGTATAGTATATACCCCTGTATAGTGATTACCCCTGTATAGTATATACCCCTGTATAGTGAATTACCCCTGTATAGTGAATTACCCCTGTATAGTGATTACCCCTGTATAGTGATTACCCCTGTATAGTGATTACCCCTGTATAGTATATACCCCTGTATAGTGATTACCCCTGTATAGTATATACCCCTGTATAGTGATTACCCCTGTATAGTATATACCCCGTGTATAGTGATTACCTCTGTATAGTATATACCCCTGTATAGTGATTACCTCTGTATAGTATATACCCCTGTATAGTGATTACCCCTGTATAGTATATACCCCCTGTATAGTAATTACCCCTGTATAGTAATTACCCCTGTATAGTAATTACCCCTGTATAGTAATTACCCCTGTATGGAATATACCCCTGTATAGTGATTACCCCTGTATAGTGATTACCCCTGTATAGTGATTACCCCTGTATAGTGATTACCCCTGTATAGTGATTACCCCTGTATAGTATATACCACCTGTATAGTAATTACCCCTGTATAGTATATACCCCTGTATAGTGATTACCCCTGTATAGTATATACCCCTGTATAGTAATTACCCCTGTATAGTATATACTCCTGTATAGTAATTACCCCTGTATAGTATATACCCCTTGTATAGTGATTACCCCTGTATAGTATATACCCCCTGTATAGTATATACCCCCTGTATAGTAATTACCCCTGTATAGTATATACCCCTGTATAGTGATTACCCCTGTATAGTATATACCCCTGTATAGTGATTACCCCTGTATAGTGATTACCCCTGTATAGTGATTACCCCTGTATAGTGATTACCCCTGTATAGTATATACCCCTGTATAGTAATTACCCCTGTATAGTAATTACCCCTGTATAGTATATACCCCGTGTATAGTGATTACCCCTGTATAGTATATACCCCCTGTATAGTAATTACCCCTGTATAGTAATTACCCCTGTATAGTAATTACCCCTGTATAGTATATACCCCTGTATAGTAATTACCCCTGTATAGTAATTACCCCTGTATAGTAATTACCCCTGTATAGTAATTACCCCTGTATAGTAATTACCCCTGTATAGTATATACCCCTGTATAGTATATACCCCTGTATAGTGAATTACCCCTGTATAGTATATACCCCTGTATAGTGAATTACCCCTGTATAGGGTTTACCCCTGTATAGTGATTACCCCTGTATAGTATATACCCCCTGTATAGTAATTACCCCTGTATAGTATATACCCCCTGTATAGTGATTACCCCTGTATAGTGATTACCCCTGTATAGTAATTACCCCTGTATAGTAATTACCCCTGTATAGTAATTACCCCTGTATAGTAATTACCCCTGTATAGTATATACCCCCTGTATAGTATATACCCCCTGTATAGTATATACCCCCTGTATAGTAATTACCCCTGTATAGTAATTACCCCTGTATAGTAATTACCCCTGTATAGTAATTACCCCTGTATAGTATATACCCCTGTATAGTGATTACCCCTGTATAGTATATACCCCTGTATAGTAATTACCCCTGTATAGTAATTACCCCTGTATAGTAATTACCCCTGTATAGTGATTACCCCTGTATAGTGATTACCCCTGTATAGTGATTACCCCTGTATAGTGATTACCCCTGTATAGTATATACCCCTGTATAGTATATACCCCTGTATAGTGAATTACCCCTGTATAGTATATACCCAGTGTATAGTGATTACCCCTGTATAGTATATACCCAGTGTATAGTGATTACCCCTGTATAGTGATTACCCCTGTATAGTGATTACCCCTGTATATACCCTGTATAGTATATACCCCCTGTATAGTGATTACCCCTGTATAGTATATACCCCTGTATAGTGATTACCCCTGTATAGTTATTAGCCCTGTATAGTATATACCCTGTGTATAGTGATTACCCCTGTATAGTATATACCCCTGTATAGTGATTACCCCTGTATAGTTATTACCCCTGTATAGTATATACCCCGTGTATAGTGATTACCCCTGTATAGTATATACCCCTGTATAGTGATTACCCCTGTATAGTATATACCCTGTGTATAGTGATTACCCCTGTATAGTATATACCCCCTGTATAGTAATTACCCCTGTATAGTAATTACCCCTGTATAGTAATTACCCCTGTATAGTAATTACCCCTGTATAGTAATTACCCCTGTATAGTATATACCCCTGTATAGTGATTACCCCTGTATAGTGATTACCCCTGTATAGTGATTACCCCTGTATAGTATATACCCCTGTATAGTGATTACCCCTGTATAGTATATACCCCTGTATAGTATATACCCAGTGTATAGTGATTACCCCCTGTATAGTGATTACCCCTGTATAGTATATACCCCGTGTATAGTGATTACCCCTGTATAGTATATACCCCTGTATAGTATATATATAGTATACTGTATATATATATACCCCTGTATAGTGATTACCCCTGTATAGTATATACCCTGTGTATAGTGATTACCCCTGTATAGTATATACCCCCTATATAGTGATTACCCCTGTATAGTATATACTCCGTGTATAGTGATTACCCCTGTATAGTGATTACCCCTGTATAGTGATTACCCCTGTATAGTGATTACCCCTGTATAGTGATTACCCCTGTATAGTGATTACCCCTGTATAGTGATTACCCCTGTATAGTATATACCCTGTGTATAGTGATTACCCATGTATAGTATATACCCCGTGTATAGTGATTACCCCTGTATAGTATATACCCCCTGTATAGTAATTACCCCTGTATAGTAATTACCCCTGTATAGTAATTACCCCTGTATAGTATATACCCCTGTATAGTGATTGATTACCCCTGTATAGTATATACCCCGTGTATAGTGATTACCCCTGTATAGTATATACCCCCTGTATAGTAATTACCCCTGTATAGTAATTACCCCTGTATAGTAATTACCCCTGTATAGTAATTACCCCTGTATAGTATATACCCCCTGTATAGTAATTACCCCTGTATAGTAATTACCCCTGTATAGTAATTACCCCTGTATAGTAATTACCCCTGTATGGAATATACCCCTGTATAGTGATTACCCCTGTATAGTGATTACCCCTGTATAGTGATTACCCCTGTATAGTGATTACCCCTGTATAGTGATTACCCCTGTATAGTATATACCACCTGTATAGTAATTACCCCTGTATAGTATATACCCCTGTATAGTATATACCCCTGTATAGTGATTACCCCTGTATAGTATATACCCCTGTATAGTAATTACCCCTGTATAGTAATTACCCCTGTATAGTATATACTCCTGTATAGTAATTACCCCTGTATAGTAATTACCCCTGTATAGTATATACCCCGTGTATAGTGATTACCCCTGTATAGTATATACCCCCTGTATAGTATATACCCCCTGTATAGTATATACCCCCTGTATAGTATATACCCCCTGTATAGTAATTACCCCTGTATAGTATATACCCCTGTATAGTGATTACCCCTGTATAGTATATACCCCTGTATAGTATATACCCCTGTATAGTAATTACCCCTGTATAGTAATTACCCCTGTATAGTAATTACCCCTGTATAGTAATTACCCCTGTATAGTAATTACCCCTGTATAGTATATACCCCTGTATAGTAATTACCCCTGTATAGTATATACCCCTGTATAGTGATTACCCCTGTATAGTGATTACCCCTGTATAGTGATTACCCCTGTATAGTGATTACCCCTGTATAGTATATACCCCTGTATAGTATATACCCAGTGTATAGTGATTACCCCCTGTATAGTGATTACCCCTGTATAGTATATACCCCTGTATAGTAATTACCCCTGTATAGTATATACCCCTGTATAGTAATTACCCCTGTATAGTAATTACCCCTGTATAGTATATACCCCTGTATAGTATATACCCAGTGTATAGTGATTACCCCCTGTATAGTAATTACCCCCTGTATAGTAATTACCCCTGTATAGTAATTACCCCTGTATAGTAATTACCCCTGTATAGTATATACCCCTGTATAGTAATTACCCCTGTATAGTAATTACCCCTGTATAGTAATTACCCCTGTATAGTAATTACCCCTGTATAGTAATTACCCCTGTATAGTATATACCCCTGTATAGTGATTACCCCTGTATAGTATATACCCCTGTATAGTGATTACCCCTGTATAGTGATTACCCCTGTATAGTATATACCCCTGTATATTGATTACCCCTGTATAGTGATTACCCCTGTATAGTAATTACCCCTGTATAGTAATTACCCCTGTATAGTAATTACCCCTGTATAGTAATTACCCCTGTATAGTGATTACCCCTGTATAGTAATTACCCCTGTATAGTATATACCCCTGTATAGTATATACCCAGTGTATAGTGATTACCCCTGTATAGTATATACCCTGTGTATAGTGATTACCCCTGTATAGTATATACCCCCTGTATAGTGATTACCCCTGTATAGTATATACTCCGTGTATAGTGATTACCCCTGTATAGTATATACTCCGTGTATAGTGATTACCCCTGTATAGTATATACCCAGTGTATAGTGATTACCCCTGTATAGTGAATTACCCCTGTATAGTATATACCCCTGTATAGTGAATTACCCCTGTATAGGGTTTACCCCTGTATAGTGATTACCCCTGTATAGTATATACCCCCTGTATAGTATATACCCCCTGTATAGTAATTACCCCTGTATAGTATATACCCCCTGTATAGTGATTACCCCTGTATAGTGATTACCCCTGTATAGTAATTACCCCTGTATAGTAATTACCCCTGTATAGTAATTACCCCTGTATAGTATATACCCCCTGTATAGTAATTACCCCTGTATAGTAATTACCCCTGTATAGTAATTACCCCTGTATAGTAATTACCCCTGTATAGTAATTACCCCTGTATAGTGATTACCCCTGTATAGTATATACCCCTGTATAGTATATACCCCTGTATAGTATATACCCCTGTATAGTAATTACCCCTGTATAGTAATTACCCCTGTATAGTAATTACCCCTGTATAGTGATTACCCCTGTATAGTGATTACCCCTGTATAGTGATTACCCCTGTATAGTATATACCCCTGTATAGTATATACCCCTGTATAGTATATACCCCTGTATAGTATATACCCCTGTATAGTGAATTACCCCTGTATAGTATATACCCCTGTATAGTGATTACCCCTGTATATACCCTGTATAGTATATACCCCCCGTATAGTGATTACCCCTGTATAGTGATTACCCCTGTATAGTTATTACCCCTGTATAGTATATACCCTGTGTATAGTGATTACCCCTGTATAGTATATACCCCTGTATAGTGATTACCCCTGTATAGTTATTACCCCTGTATAGTATATACCCCGTGTATAGTGATTACCCCTGTATAGTATATACCCCTGTATAGTGATTACCCCTGTATAGTATATACCCTGTGTATAGTATATACCCCCTGTATAGTATATACCCCCTGTATAGTGATTACCCCTGTATAGTGATTACCCCTGTATAGTAATTACCACTGTATAGTATATACCCAGTGTATAGTGATTACCCCCTGTATAGTGATTACCCCTGTATAGTATATACCCCGTGTATAGTGATTACCCCTGTATAGTATATACCCCTGTATAGTATATACCCCTGTATAGTGAATTACCCCTGTATAGTGATTACCCCTGTATAGTGATTACCCCTGTATAGTATATACCCCTGTATAGTGATTACCCCTGTATAGTATATACCCCTGTATAGTGATTACCCCTGTATAGTATATACCCCGTGTATAGTGATTACCTCTGTATAGTATATACCCCTGTATAGTGATTACCTCTGTATAGTATATACCCCTGTATAGTGATTACCCCTGTATAGTATATACCCCCTGTATAGTAATTACCCCTGTATAGTAATTACCCCTGTATAGTAATTACCCCTGTATAGTAATTACCCCTGTATGGAATATACCCCTGTATAGTGATTACCCCTGTATAGTGATTACCCCTGTATAGTGATTACCCCTGTATAGTGATTACCCCTGTATAGTGATTACCCCTGTATAGTGATTACCCCTGTATAGTATATACCACCTGTATAGTAATTACCCCTGTATAGTATATACCCCTGTATAGTGATTACCCCTGTATAGTAATTACCCCTGTATAGTAATTACCCCTGTATAGTAATTACCCCTGTATAGTATATACTCCTGTATAGTAATTACCCCTGTATAGTAATTACCCCTGTATAGTAATTACCCCTGTATAGTAATTACCCCTGTATAGTATATACCCCCTGTATAGTATATACCCCCTGTATAGTATATACCCCCTGTATAGTATATACCCCTGTATAGTGATTACCCCTGTATAGTATATACCCCTGTATAGTATATACCCCTGTATATTAATTACCCCTGTATAGTAATTACCCCTGTATAGTATATACCCCGTGTATAGTGATTACCCCTGTATAGTATATACCCCCTGTATAGTAATTACCCCTGTATAGTAATTACCCCTGTATAGTATATACCCCTGTATAGTAATTACCCCTGTATAGTAATTACCCCTGTATAGTAATTACCCCTGTATAGTTATTACCCCTGTATAGTATATACCCCGTGTATAGTGATTACCCCTGTATAGTATATATTCCGTGTATAGTGATTACCCCTGTATAGTATATACCCTGTGTATAGTGATTACTATACAGGGGGTATATACTATACAGGGGTAATCACTATACACAGGGTATATACTATACAGGGGTAATCACTATACACGGAATATATACTATACAGGGGTAATCACTATACACAGGGTATATACTATACAGGGGTAATAACTATACAGGGGTAATTACTATACAGGAGTATATACTATACAGGGGTAATAACTATACAGGGGTAATAACTATACAGGGGTAATTACTATACAGGGGGTATATACTATACAGGGGGTATATACTATACAGGGGTAATCACTATACACGGGGTATATACTATACAGGGGTAATTACTATACAGGGGTAATTACTATACAGGAGTATATACTATACAGGGGTATATACTATACAGGGGTAATTACTATACAGGGGTATATACTATACAGGGGTATATACTATACAGGGGTATATACTATACAGGTGGTATATACTATACAGGGGTAATTACTATACAGGGGTAATTACTATACAGGGGTAATTACTATACAGGGGGTATATACTATACAGGGGTAATTACCCCTGTATAGTAATTACCCCTGTATAGTAATTACCCCTGTATAGTAATTACCCCTGTATAGTAATTACCCCTGTATAGTGATTACCCCTGTATAGTAATTACCCCTGTATAGTATATACCCCTGTATAGTATATACCCAGTGTATAGTGATTACCCCTGTATAGTATATACCCCCTGTATAGTGATTACCCCTGTATAGTATATACTCCGTGTATAGTGATTACCCCTGTATAGTATATACCCAGTGTATAGTGATTACCCCTGTATAGTATATACCCCTGTATAGTTATTACCCCTGTATAGTATATACTCCGTGTATAGTGATTACCCCTGTATAGTATATACCCAGTGTATAGTGATTACCCCTGTATAGTATATACTCTGTGTATAGTGATTACCCCTGTATAGTATATA
The DNA here is from genome assembly GCF_029499605.1 of Hyla sarda. NCBI lineage: Eukaryota > Metazoa > Chordata > Amphibia > Anura > Hylidae > Hyla > Hyla sarda. The sequence continues at coordinate 13,429 of NW_026608656.1, forward strand.
CCCAGTGTATAGTGATTACCCCTGTATAGTATATACCCCCTGTATAGTGATTACCCCTGTATAGTGATTACCCCTGTATAGTGATTACCCCTGTATAGTATATACCCAGTGTATAGTGATTACCCCTGTATAGTATATACCCAGTGTATAGTGATTACCCCTGTATAGTATATACCCAGTGTATAGTGATTACCCCTGTATAGTATATACCCCTGTATAGTTATGACCCCTGTATAGTTATTACCCCTGTATAGTATATACCCCGTGTATAGTGATTACCCCTGTATAGTATATACCCCGTGTATAGTGATTACCCCTGTATAGTATATACCCCGTGTTATACGTGAATTACCCCTGTGGTGATAGTGAATGCCCCCTATATTAGTGAATCCTGATGGTGAACACTGTAATAAGTGATAAACAAGAGGGGAACAAACGAGACTCCAACAGGACTGGAAAATGGCCAAGAATGTGCACAACGCTAATAATTAGCATCGCACCAAGCGGAAAAACAATATAAGCCTGGACAGATCTGAGAAAGTGTCAGAGACCAGGAATCACTAGATCACAGGGACCTCAGGGTATTTCTTTATTCTGCCCCCTGTTTATTACTAAATCACAGGGACCTCAGGGTATTTCTTTATTCTGCCCCCTGTTTATCACTAGATCACAGGGACCTCAGGGTATTTCTTTATTCTGCCTCCTGTTTATTACTAGATCACAGGGACCTCAGGGTATTTCTTTATTCTGCCCCCTGTTTATTATTAGATCACAGGGACCTCAGGGTATTTCTTTATTCTGCCCCCTGTTTATTACTAGATCACAGGGACCTCAGGGTATTTCTTTATTCTGCCTCCTGTTTATCACTAGATCACAGGGACCTCAGGGTATTTCTTTATTCTGCCTCCTGTTTATCACTAGATCACAGGGACCTCAGGGTATTTCTTTATTCTGCCTCCTGTTTATCACTAGATCACAGGGACCTCAGGGTATTTCTTTATTCTGTCTCCTGTTTATCACTAGATCACAGGTACCTCAGGGTATTTCTTTATTCTGCCCCCTGTTTATCACTAGATCACAGGGACCTCAGGGTATTTCTTTATTCTGCCTCCTGTTTATCACTAGATCACAGGTACCTCAGGGTATTTCTTTATTCTGCCTCCTGTTTATTACTAGATCACAGGGACCTCAGGGTATTTCTTTATTCTGCCTCCTGTTTATTACTAGATCACAGGGACCTCAGGGTATTTCTTTATTCTGCCCCCTGTTTATTACTAGATCACAGGGACCTCAGGGTATTTCTTTATTCTGCCTCCTGTTTATTACTAGATCACAGGGACCTCGGGGTATTTCTTTATTCTGCCTCCTGTTTATTACTAGATCACAGGGATCTCAGGGTATTTCTTTATTCTGCCCCCTGTTTATCACTAGATCACAGGGACCTCAGGGTATTTCTTTATTCTGCCTCCTGTTTATTATTAGATCACAGGGACCTCAGGGTATTTCTTTATTCTGCCCCCTGTTTATCACTAGATCACAGGGACCTCAGGGTATTTCTTTATTCTGCCTCCTGTTTATTACTAGATCACAGGGACCTCAGGGTATTTCTTTATTCTGCCTCCTGTTTATTATTAGATCACAGGGACCTCAGGGTATTTCTTTATTCTGCCCCCTGTTTATTACTAGATCACAGGGACCTCAGGGTATTTCTTTATTCTGCCTCCTGTTTATTACTAGATCACAGGGACCTCAGGGTATTTCTTTATTCTGCCTCCTGTTTATTACTAGATCACAGGGACCTCAGGGTATTTCTTTATTCTGCCTCCTGTTTATTACTAGATCACAGGGACCTCAGGGTATTTCTTTATTCTGCCCCCTGTTTATCACTAGATCACAGGGACCTCAGGGTATTTCTTTATTCTGCCTCCTGTTTATCACTAGATCACAGGGACCTCGGGGTATTTCTTTATTCTGTCTCCTGTTTATTACTAGATCACAGGGACCTCAGGGTATTTCTTTATTCTGCCCCCTGTTTATTACTAGATCACAGGGACCTCAGGGTATTTCTTTATTCTGCCCCCTGTTTATTACTAGATCACAGGGACCTCAGGGTATTTCTTTATTCTGCCTCCTGTTTATTACTAGATCACAGGGACCTCAGGGTATTTCTTTATTCTGCCCCCTGTTTATCACTAGATCACAGGGACCTCAGGGTATTTCTTTATTCTGCCCCCTGTTTATTACTAGATCACAGGGACCTCAGGGTATTTCTTTATTCTGCCTCCTGTTTATTACTAGATCACAGGGACCTCAGGGTATTTCTATATTCTGCCCCCTGTTTATCACTAGATCACAGGGACCTCGGGGTATTTCTTTATTCTGTCTCCTGTTTATCACTAGATCACAGGGACCTCAGGGTATTTCTTCTGCCTCCTGTTTATTACTAGATCACAGGGACCTCAGGGTATTTCTTTATTCTGCCTCCTGTTTATTACTAGATCACAGGGACCTCAGGGTATTTCTTTATTCTGCCCCCTGTTTATTACTAGATCACAGGGACCTCAGGGTATTTCTTTATTCTGCCTCCTGTTTATCACTAGATCACAGGGACCTCAGGGTATTTCTTTATTCTGCCTCCTGTTTATTACTAGATCACAGGGACCTCAGGGTATTTCTTTATTCTTCCTCCTGTTTATCACTAGATCACAGGGACCTCGGGGTATTTCTTTATTCTGCCTCCTGTTTATTACTAGATCACAGGGACCTCGGGGTATTTCTTTATTCTGCCTCCTGTTTATTACTAGATCACAGGGACCTCAGGGTATTTCTTTATTCTGCCTCCTGTTTATTACTAGATCACAGGGACCTCAGGGTATTTCTTTATTCTGCCTCCTGTTTATTACTAGATCACAGGGACCTCAGGGTATTTCTTTATTCTGCCTCCTGTTTATTACTAGATCACAGGGACCTCAGGGTATTTCTTTATTCTGCCCCCTGTTTATTACTAGATCACAGGGACCTCAGGGTATTTCTTTATTCTGCCCCCTGTTTATCACTAGATCACAGGGACCTCGGGGTATTTCTTTATTCTGTCTCCTGTTTATTACTAGATCACAGGGACCTCAGGGTATTTCTTTATTCTGCCTCCTGTTTATCACTAGATCACAGGGACCTCAGGGTATTTCTTTATTCTGCCTCCTGTTTATTACTAGATCACAGGGACCTCAGGGTATTTCTTTATTCTGCCCCCTGTTTATTACTAAATCACAGGGACCTCAGGGTATTTCTTTATTCTGCCCCCTGTTTATCACTAGATCACAGGGACCTCAGGGTATTTCTTTATTCTGCCCCCTGTTTATTACTAAATCACAGGGACCTCAGGGTATTTCTTTATTCTGCCCCCTGTTTATCACTAGATCACAGGGACCTCAGGGTATTTCTTTATTCTGCCTCCTGTTTATTACTAGATCACAGGGACCTCAGGGTATTTCTTTATTCTGCCTCCTGTTTATTACTAGATCACAGGGACCTCAGGGTATTTCTTTATTCTGCCCCCTGTTTATTATTAGATCACAGGGACCTCAGGGTATTTCTTTATTCTGCCTCCTGTTTATCACTAGATCACAGGGACCTCAGGGTATTTCTTTATTCTGCCTCCTGTTTATTACTAGATCACAGGGACCTCAGGGTATTTCTTTATTCTGCCTCCTGTTTATTACTAGATCACAGGGACCTCAGGGTATTTCTTTATTCTGCCTCCTGTTTATTACTAGATCACAGGGACCTCAGGGTATTTCTTTATTCTGCCTCCTGTTTATCACTAGATCACAGGGACCTCAGGGTATTTCTTTATTCTGCCCCCTGTTTATTACTAGATCACAGGGACCTCAGGGTATTTCTTTATTCTGCCCCCTGTTTATCACTAGATCACAGGGACCTCAGGATATTTCTTTATTCTGCCTCCTGTTTATCACTAGATCACAGGGACCTCAGGGTATTTCTTTATTCTGCCTCCTGTTTATTACTAGATCACAGGGACCTCAGGGTATTTCTTTATTCTGCCTCCTGTTTATCACTAGATCACAGGGACCTCAGGGTATTTCTTTATTCTGCCTCCTGTTTATTACTAGATCACAGGGATCTCAGGGTATTTCTTTATTCTGCCCCCTGTTTATTACTAGATCACAGGGATCTCAGGGTATTTCTTTATTCTGCCCCCTGTTTATTACTAGATCACAGGGACCTCGGGGTATTTCTTTATTCTGCCTCCTGTTTATTACTAGATCACAGGGACCTCGGGGTATTTCTTTATTCTGCCTCCTGTTTATTACTAGATCACAGGGACCTCAGGGTATTTCTTTATTCTGCCTCCTGTTTATCACTAGATCACAGGGACCTCAGGGTATTTCTTTATTCTGCCTCCTGTTTATTACTAGATCACAGGGACCTCAGGGTATTTCTTTATTCTGCCTCCTGTTTATTACTAGATCACAGGGACCTCAGGGTATTTCTTTATTCTGCCTCCTGTTTATTACTAGATCACAGGGACCTCAGGGTATTTCTTTATTTTGCCCCCTGTTTATCACTAGATCACAGGGACCTCAGGGTATTTCTTTATTCTGCCCCCTGTTTATTACTAGATCACAGGGACCTCAGGGTATTTCTTTATTCTGCCCCCTGTTTATCACTAGATCACAGGGACCTCGGGGTATTTCTTTATTCTGCCTCCTGTTTATTACTAGATCACAGGGACCTCAGGGTATTTCTTTATTCTGTCTCCTGTTTATTACTAGATCACAGGGACCTCAGGGTATTTCTTTATTCTGCCCCCTGTTTATTACTAGATCACAGGGACCTCAGGGTATTTCTTTATTCTGCCCCCTGTTTATTACTAGATCACAGGGACCTCAGGGTATTTCTTTATTCTGCCCCCTGTTTATTACTAGATCACAGGGACCTCGGGGTATTTCTTTATTCTGCCCCCTGTTTATTACTAGATCACAGGGACCTCAGGGTATTTCTTTATTCTGCCTCCTGTTTATCACTAGATCACAGGGACCTCAGGGTATTTCTTTATTCTGTCTCCTGTTTATCACTAGATCACAGGGACCTCAGGGTATTTCTTTATTCTGCCCCCTGTTTATTACTAGATCACAGGGACCTCAGGGTATTTCTTTATTCTGCCTCCTGTTTATTATTAGATCACAGGGACCTCAGGGTATTTCTTTATTCTGCCTCCTGTTTATCACTAGATCACAGGGACCTCAGGGTATTTCTTTATTCTGCCTCCTGTTTATTACTAGATCACAGGGACCTCAGGGTATTTCTTTATTCTGCCTCCTGTTTATTACTAGATCACAGGGACCTCGGGGTATTTCTTTATTCTTCCTCCTGTTTATCACTAGATCACAGGGACCTCAGGGTATTTCTTTATTCTGCCTCCTGTTTATCACTAGATCACAGGGACCTCAGGGTATTTCTTTATTCTGCCTCCTGTTTATTACTAGATCACAGGGACCTCAGGGTATTTCTTTATTCTGCCTCCTGTTTATTACTAGATCACAGGGACCTCGGGGTATTTCTTTATTCTTCCTCCTGTTTATCACTAGATCACAGGGACCTCAGGGTATTTCTTTATTCTGCCGCCTGTTTATTACTAGATCACAGGGACCTCAGGGTATTTCTTTATTCTGCCTCCTGTTTATTACTAGATCACAGGGACCTCAGGGTATTTCTTTATTCTGCCTCCTGTTTATTACTAGATCACAGGGACCTCAGGGTATTTCTTTATTCTGCCTCCTGTTTATCACTAGATCACAGGGACCTCAGGGTATTTCTTTATTCTGCCTCCTGTTTATTACTAGATCACAGGGACCTCAGGGTATTTCTTTATTCTGTCTCCTGTTTATCACTAGATCACAGGGACCTCAGGGTATTTCTTTATTCTGCCTCCTGTTTATTACTAGATCACAGGGACCTCGGGGTATTTCTTTATTCTGCCTCCTGTTTATCACTAGATCACAGGGACCTCAGGGTATTTCTTTATTCTGCCTCCTGTTTATCACTAGATCACAGGGACCTCAGGGTATTTCTTTATTCTGCCTCCTGTTTATTACTAGATCACAGGGACCTCGGGGTATTTCTTTATTCCGCCTCCTGTTTATTACTAGATCATAGGGACCTCAGGGTATTTCTTTATTCTGCCTCCTGTTTATTACTAGATCACAGGGACCTCAGGGTATTTCTTTATTCTGCCTCCTGTTTATTACTAGATCACAGGGACCTCAGGGTATTTCTTTATTCTGCCTCCTGTTTATTACTAGATCACAGGGACCTCAGGGTATTTCTTTATTCTGCCTCCTGTTTATTACTAGATCACAGGGACCTCGGGGTATTTCTTTATTCTGCCCCCTGTTTATTACTAGATCACAGGGACCTCAGGGTATTTCTTTATTCTGCCTCCTGTTTATTACTAGATCACAGGGACCTCAGGGTATTTCTTTATTCTGCCCCCTGTTTATTACTAGATCACAGGGACCTCAGGGTATTTCTTTATTCTGCCTCCTGTTTATTACTAGATCACAGGGACCTCAGGGTATTTCTTTATTCTGCCCCCTGTTTATTACTAGATCACAGGGACCTCAGGGTATTTCTTTATTCTGCCCCCTGTTTATTACTAGATCACAGGGACCTCAGGGTATTTCTTTATTCTGCCTCCTGTTTATTATTAGATCACAGGGACCTCAGGGTATTTCTTTATTCTGCCCCCTGTTTATTACTAGATCACAGGGACCTCAGGGTATTTCTTTATTCTGCCTCCTGTTTATTACTAGATCACAGGGACCTCGGGGTATTTCTTTATTCTGCCTCCTGTTTATTATTAGATCACAGGGACCTCAGGGTATTTCTTTATTCTGCCCCCTGTTTATTACTAGATCACAGGGACCTCAGGGTATTTCTTTATTCTGCCTCCTGTTTATTACTAGATCACAGGGACCTCAGGGTATTTCTTTATTCTGCCTCCTGTTTATTACTAGATCACAGGGACCTCAGGGTATTTCTTTATTCTGCCTCCTGTTTATTACTAGATCACAGGGACCTCAGGGTATTTCTTTATTCTGCCTCCTGTTTATTACTAGATCACAGGGACCTCAGGGTATTTCTTTATTCTTCCTCCTGTTTATCACTAGATCACAGGGACCTCAGGGTATTTCTTTATTCTGCCTCCTGTTTATTACTAGATCACAGAGACCTCAGGGTATTTCTTTATTCTGTCTCCTGTTTATCACTAGATCACAGGGACCTCAGGGTATTTCTTTATTCTGCCTCCTGTTTATTACTAGATCACAGGGACCTCGGGGTATTTCTTTATTCTGCCTCCTGTTTATTACTAGATCACAGGGACCTCAGGGTATTTCTTTATTCTGCCCCCTGTTTATTACTAGATCACAGGGACCTCAGGGTATTTCTTTATTCTGTCTCCTGTTTATCACTAGATCACAGGGACCTCAGGGTATTTCTTTATTCTGCCCCCTGTTTATTACTAGATCACAGGGACCTCAGGGTATTTCTTTATTCTGCCTCCTGTTTATTACTAGATCACAGGGACCTCAGGGTATTTCTTTATTCTGCCTCCTGTTTATTACTAGATCACAGGGACCTCAGGGTATTTCTTTATTCTGCCCCCTGTTTATTACTAGATCACAGGGACCTCAGGGTATTTCTTTATTCTGCCTCCTGTTTATTACTAGATCACAGGGACCTCAGGGTATTTCTTTATTCTGCCTCCTGTTTATCACTAGATCACAGGGACCTCGGGGTATTTCTTTATTCTGCCTCCTGTTTATTACTAGATCACAGGGACCTCGGGGTATTTCTTTATTCTGCCTCCTGTTTATTACTTGATCACAGGGACCTCAGGGTATTTCTTTATTCTGCCTCCTGTTTATCACTAGATCACAGGGACCTCAGGGTATTTCTTTATTCTGCCCCCTGTTTATTACTAGATCACAGGGACCTCGGGGTATTTCTTTATTCTGCCTCCTGTTTATCACTAGATCACAGGGACCTCAGGGTATTTCTTTATTCTGCCTCCTGTTTATTACTAGATCACAGGGACCTCAGGGTATTTCTTTATTCTGCCCCCTGTTTATTACTAGATCACAGGGACCTCGGGGTATTTCTTTATTCTGCCTCCTGTTTATCACTAGATCACAGGGACCTCGGGGTATTTCTTTATTCTGCCCCCTGTTTATCACTAGATCACAGGGACCTCAGGGTATTTCTTTATTCTGCCTCCTGTTTATTACTAGATCACAGGGACCTCGGGGTATTTCTTTATTCTGCCTCCTGTTTATCACTAGATCACAGGGACCTCGGGGTATTTCTTTATTCTGCCTCCTGTTTATCACTAGATCACAGGGACCTCAGGGTATTTCTTTATTCTGCCCCCTGTTTATTACTAGATCACAGGGACCTCAGGGTATTTCTTTATTCTGCCCCCTGTTTATTACTAGATCACAGGGACCTCAGGGTATTTCATTATTCTGCCTCCTGTTTATTATTAGATCACAGGGACCTCAGGGTATTTCTTTATTCTGTCTCCTGTTTATTACTAGATCATAGGGACCTCAGGGTATTTCTTTATTCTGCCTCCTGTTTATTACTAGATCACAGGGACCTCAGGGTATTTCTTTATTCTGCCTCCTGTTTATTACTAGATCACAGGGACCTCAGGGTATTTCTTTATTCTGCCTCCTGTTTATTACTAGATCACAGGGACCTCAGGGTATTTCTTTATTCTGCCTCCTGTTTATTACTAGATCACAGGGACCTCAGGGTATTTCTTTATTCTGCCCCCTGTTTATTATTAGATCACAGGGACCTCAGGGTATTTCTTTATTCTGCCTCCTGTTTATTACTAGATCACAGGGACCTCAGGGTATTTCTTTATTCTGCCTCCTGTTTATTACTAGATCACAGGGACCTCGGGGTATTTCTTTATTCTGCCCCCTGTTTATTATTAGATCACAGGGACCTCAGGGTATTTCTTTATTCTGCCTCCTGTTTATCACTAGATCACAGGGACCTCAGGGTATTTCTTTATTCTGCCTCCTGTTTATTACTAGATCACAGGGACCTCAGGGTATTTCTTTATTCTGTCTCCTGTTTATCACTAGATCACAGGGACCTCAGGGTATTTCTTTATTCTGCCCCCTGTTTATTACTAGATCACAGGGACCTCAGGGTATTTCTTTATTCTGCCCCCTGTTTATTACTAGATCACAGGGACCTCAGGGTATTTCTTTATTCTGCCTCCTGTTTATTACTAGATCACAGGGACCTCAGGGTATTTCTTTATTCTGCCCCCTGTTTATTACTAGATCACAGGGACCTCAGGGTATTTCTTTATTCTGCCTCCTGTTTATTACTAGATCACAGGGACCTCAGGGTATTTCTTTATTCTGCCTCCTGTTTATTACTAGATCACAGGGATCTCAGGGTATTTCTTTATTCTGCCCCCTGTTTATCACTAGATCACAGGGACCTCAGGGTATTTCTTTATTCTGCCTCCTGTTTATTATTAGATCACAGGGACCTCAGGGTATTTCTTTATTCTGCCTCCTGTTTATTATTAGATCACAGGGACCTCAGGGTATTTCTTTATTCTGCCTCCTGTTTATTACTAGATCACAGGGATCTCGGGGTATTTCTTTATTCTGCCTCCTGTTTATCACTAGATCACAGGGACCTCAGGGTATTTCTTTATTCTGCCCCCTGTTTATTACTAGATCACAGGGACCTCAGGGTATTTCTTTATTCTGCCTCCTGTTTATTACTAGATCACAGGGACCTCAGGGTATTTCTTTATTCTGCCTCCTGTTTATTACTAGATCACAGGGACCTCAGGGTATTTCTTTATTCTGCCTCCTGTTTATTACTAGATGACAGGGACCTCAGGGTATTTCTTTATTCTGCCCCCTGTTTATTACTAGATCACAGGGACCTCAGGGTATTTCTTTATTCTGCCCCCTGTTTATCACTAGATCACAGGGACCTCAGGGTATTTCTTTATTCTGCCCCCTGTTTATTACTAGATCACAGGGACCTCAGGGTATTTCTTTATTCTGCCCCCTGTTTATCACTAGATCACAGGGACCTCGGGGTATTTCTTTATTCTGCATCCTGTTTATCACTAGATCACAGGGACCTCAGGGTATTTCTTTATTCTGCCTCCTGTTTATTACTAGATCACAGGGACCTCAGGGTATTTCTTTATTCTGCCTCCTGTTTATTACTAGATCACAGGGACCTCGGGGTATTTCTTTATTCTGCCCCCTGTTTATTACTAGATCACAGGGACCTCAGGGTATTTCTTTATTCTGCCTCCTGTTTATTACTAGATCACAGGGACCTCAGGGTATTTCTTTATTCTGCCTCCTGTTTATTACTAGATCACAGGGACCTCGGGGTATTTCTTTATTCTGCCCCCTGTTTATTACTAGATCACAGGGACCTCAGGGTATTTCTTTATTCTGCCTCCTGTTTATCACTAGATCACAGGGACCTCAGGGTATTTCTTTATTCTGCCTCCTGTTTATTACTAGATCACAGGGACCTCGGGGTATTTCTTTATTCTGCCTCCTGTTTATTACTAAATCACAGGGACCTCAGGGTATTTCTTTATTCTGCCTCCTGTTTATTACTAGATCACAGGGACCTCGGGGTATTTCTTTATTCTGCCTCCTGTTTATTACTAGATCACAGGGACCTCAGGGTATTTCTTTATTCTGCCCCCTGTTTATTACTAGATCACAGGGACCTCGGGGTATTTCTTTATTCTGCCCCCTGTTTATTACTAGATCACAGGGACCTCAGGGTATTTCTTTATTCTGTCTCCTGTTTATTACTAGATCATAGGGACCTCAGGGTATTTCTTTATTCTGCCCCCTGTTTATTACTAGATCACAGGGACCTCAGGGTATTTCTTTATTCTGCCTCCTGTTTATTACTAGATCACAGGGACCTCAGGGTATTTCTTTATTCTGCCTCCTGTTTATTACTAGATCACAGGGACCTCAGGGTATTTCTTTATTCTGCCTCCTGTTTATTACTAGATCACAGGGACCTCAGGGTATTTCTTTATTCTGCCCCCTGTTTATTATTAGATCACAGGGACCTCAGGGTATTTCTTTATTCTGCCTCCTGTTTATTACTAGATCACAGGGACCTCAGGGTATTTCTTTATTCTGCCTCCTGTTTATTACTAGATCACAGGGACCTTGGGGTATTTCTTTATTCTGCCCCCTGTTTATTATTAGATCACAGGGACCTCAGGGTATTTCTTTATTCTGCCTCCTGTTTATCACTAGATCACAGGGACCTCAGGGTATTTCTTTATTCTGCCTCCTGTTTATTACTAGATCACAGGGACCTCAGGGTATTTCTTTATTCTGTCTCCTGTTTATCACTAGATCACAGGGACCTCAGGGTATTTCTTTATTCTGCCTCCTGTTTATTACTAGATCACAGGGATCTCAGGGTATTTCTTTATTCTGCCCCCTGTTTATTACTAGATCACAGGGACCTCAGGGTATTTCTTTATTCTGCCTCCTGTTTATTATTAGATCACAGGGACCTCAGGGTATTTCTTTATTCTGCCCCCTGTTTATTACTAGATCACAGGGACCTCAGGGTATTTCTTTATTCTGCCTCCTGTTTATTACTAGATCACAGGGACCTCAGGGTATTTCTTTATTCTGCCCCCTGTTTATTACTAGATCACAGGGACCTCAGGGTATTTCTTTATTCTGCCTCCTGTTTATTACTAGATCACAGGGACCTCAGGGTATTTCTTTATTCTGCCTCCTGTTTATTATTAGATCACAGGGACCTCAGGGTATTTCTTTATTCTGCCCCCTGTTTATTACTAGATCACAGGGACCTCAGGGTATTTCTTTATTCTGCCTCCTGTTTATTACTAGATCACAGGGACCTCAGGGTATTTCTTTATTCTGCCTCCTGTTTATTACTAGATCACAGGGACCTCAGGGTATTTCTTTATTCTGCCTCCTGTTTATTACTAGATGACAGGGACCTCAGGGTATTTCTTTATTCTGCCCCCTGTTTATTACTAGATCACAGGGACCTCAGGGTATTTCTTTATTCTGCCCCCTGTTTATCACTAGATCACAGGGACCTCGGGGTATTTCTTTATTCTGCATCCTGTTTATCACTAGATCACAGGGACCTCAGGGTATTTCTTTATTCTGCCTCCTGTTTATTACTAGATCACAGGGACCTCAGGGTATTTCTTTATTCTGCCTCCTGTTTATTACTAGATCACAGGGACCTCAGGGTATTTCTTTATTCTGCCTCCTGTTTATTACTAGATCACAGGGACCTCGGGGTATTTCTTTATTCTGCCTCCTGTTTATCACTAGATCACAGGGACCTCGGGGTATTTCTTTATTCTGCCCCCTGTTTATTACTAGATCACAGGGACCTCAGGGTATTTCTTTATTCTGCCTCCTGTTTATTACTAGATCACAGGGACCTCAGGGTATTTCTTTATTCTGCCTCCTGTTTATTACTAGATCACAGGGACCTCGGGGTATTTCTTTATTCTGCCCCCTGTTTATTACTAGATCACAGGGACCTCAGGGTATTTCTTTATTCTGCCTCCTGTTTATCACTAGATCACAGGGACCTCAGGGTATTTCTTTATTCTGCCTCCTGTTTATTACTAGATCACAGGGACCTCGGGGTATTTCTTTATTCTGCCTCCTGTTTATTACTAAATCACAGGGACCTCAGGGTATTTCTTTATTCTGCCTCCTGTTTATTACTAGATCACAGGGACCTCGGGGTATTTCTTTATTCTGCCTCCTGTTTATTACTAGATCACAGGGACCTCAGGGTATTTCTTTATTCTGCCTCCTGTTTATTACTAGATCACAGGGACCTCAGGGTATTTCTTTATTCTGCCCCCTGTTTATTACTAGATCACAGGGACCTCGGGGTATTTCTTTATTCTGCCCCCTGTTTATTACTAGATCACAGGGACCTCAGGGTATTTCTTTATTCTGCCCCCTGTTTATTACTAGATCACAGGGACCTCAGGGTATTTCATTATTCTGCCTCCTGTTTATTATTAGATCACAGGGACCTCAGGGTATTTCTTTATTCTGCCCCCTGTTTATCACTAGATCACAGGGACCTCGGGGTATTTCTTTATTCTGCCTCCTGTTTATCACTAGATCACAGGGACCTCAGGGTATTTCTTTATTCTGCCTCCTGTTTATTACTAGATCACAGGGACCTCAGGGTATTTCTTTATTCTGCCTCCTGTTTATTACTAGATCACAGGGACCTCAGGGTATTTCTTTATTCTGCCTCCTGTTTATTATTAGATCACAGGGACCTCAGGGTATTTCTTTATTCTGTCTCCTGTTTATTACTAGATCACAGGGATCTCAGGGTATTTCTTTATTCTGCCTCCTGTTTATTACTAGATCACAGGGACCTCAGGGTATTTCTTTATTCTGCCTCCTGTTTATTATTAGATCACAGGGACCTCAGGGTATTTCTTTATTCTGCCTCCTGTTTATCACTAGATCACAGGGACCTCAGGGTATTTCTTTATTCTGCCTCCTGTTTATTACTAGATCACAGGGACCTCAGGGTATTTCTTTATTCTGCCTCCTGTTTATTACTAGATCACAGGGACCTCGGGGTATTTCTTTATTCTTCCTCCTGTTTATCACTAGATCACAGGGACCTCAGGGTATTTCTTTATTCTGCCGCCTGTTTATTACTAGATCACAGGGACCTCAGGGTATTTCTTTATTCTGCCTCCTGTTTATTACTAGATCACAGGGACCTCAGGGTATTTCTTTATTCTGCCTCCTGTTTATTACTAGATCACAGGGACCTCAGGGTATTTCTTTATTCTGTCTCCTGTTTATCACTAGATCACAGGGACCTCAGGGTATTTCTTTATTCTGCCTCCTGTTTATTACTAGATCACAGGGACCTCGGGGTATTTCTTTATTCTGCCTCCTGTTTATCACTAGATCACAGGGACCTCAGGGTATTTCTTTATTCTGCCTCCTGTTTATCACTAGATCACAGGGACCTCAGGGTATTTCTTTATTCTGCCTCCTGTTTATTACTAGATCACAGGGACCTCGGGGTATTTCTTTATTCCGCCTCCTGTTTATTACTAGATCATAGGGACCTCAGGGTATTTCTTTATTCTGCCTCCTGTTTATTACTAGATCACAGGGACCTCAGGGTATTTCTTTATTCTGCCTCCTGTTTATTACTAGATCACAGGGACCTCAGGGTATTTCTTTATTCTGCCTCCTGTTTATTACTAGATCACAGGGACCTCAGGGTATTTCTTTATTCTGCCTCCTGTTTATTACTAGATCACAGGGACCTCGGGGTATTTCTTTATTCTGCCCCCTGTTTATTACTAGATCACAGGGACCTCAGGGTATTTCTTTATTCTGCCTCCTGTTTATTACTAGATCACAGGGACCTCAGGGTATTTCTTTATTCTGCCCCCTGTTTATTACTAGATCACAGGGACCTCAGGGTATTTCTTTATTCTGCCCCCTGTTTATTACTAGATCACAGGGACCTCAGGGTATTTCTTTATTCTGCCTCCTGTTTATTATTAGATCACAGGGACCTCAGGGTATTTCTTTATTCTGCCTCCTGTTTATTACTAGATCACAGGGACCTCAGGGTATTTCTTTATTCTGCCTCCTGTTTATTACTAGATCACAGGGACCTCAGGGTATTTCTTTATTCTGCCCCCTGTTTATCACTAGATCACAGGGACCTCGGGGTATTTCTTTATTCTGCCTCCTGTTTATTACTAGATCACAGGGACCTCGGGGTATTTCTTTATTCTGTCTCCTGTTTATCACTAGATCACAGGGACCTCAGGGTATTTCTTTATTCTGCCTCCTGTTTATTACTAGATCACAGGGACCTCAGGGTATTTCTTTATTCTGCCTCCTGTTTATTACTAGATCACAGGGACCTCGGGGTATTTCTTTATTCTGCCTCCTGTTTATTATTAGATCACAGGGACCTCAGGGTATTTCTTTATTCTGCCCCCTGTTTATTACTAGATCACAGGGACCTCAGGGTATTTCTTTATTCTGCCTCCTGTTTATTACTAGATCACAGGGACCTCGGGGTATTTCTTTATTCTGCCCCCTGTTTATTACTAGATCACAGGGACCTCAGGGTATTTCTTTATTCTGCCTCCTGTTTATTACTAGATCACAGGGACCTCAGGGTATTTCTTTATTCTGCCTCCTGTTTATTACTAGATCACAGGGACCTCAGGGTATTTCTTTATTCTGTCTCCTGTTTATCACTAGATCACAGGGACCTCAGGGTATTTCTTTATTCTGCCTCCTGTTTATTACTAGATCACAGGGACCTCGGGGTATTTCTTTATTCTGCCTCCTGTTTATTACTAGATCACAGGGACCTCAGGGTATTTCTTTATTCTGCCCCCTGTTTATTACTAGATCACAGGGACCTCAGGGTATTTCTTTATTCTGTCTCCTGTTTATCACTAGATCACAGGGACCTCAGGGTATTTCTTTATTCTGCCCCCTGTTTATTACTAGATCACAGGGACCTCAGGGTATTTCTTTATTCTGCCTCCTGTTTATTACTAGATCACAGGGACCTCAGGGTATTTCTTTATTCTGCCTCCTGTTTATTACTAGATCACAGGGACCTCAGGGTATTTCTTTATTCTGCCCCCTGTTTATTACTAGATCACAGGGACCTCAGGGTATTTCTTTATTCTGCCTCCTGTTTATTACTAGATCACAGGGACCTCAGGGTATTTCTTTATTCTGCCTCCTGTTTATCACTAGATCACAGGGACCTCGGGGTATTTCTTTATTCTGCCTCCTGTTTATTACTAGATCACAGGGACCTCGGGGTATTTCTTTATTCTGCCTCCTGTTTATTACTTGATCACAGGGACCTCAGGGTATTTCTTTATTCTGCCTCCTGTTTATCACTAGATCACAGGGACCTCAGGGTATTTCTTTATTCTGCCCCCTGTTTATTACTAGATCACAGGGACCTCGGGGTATTTCTTTATTCTGCCTCCTGTTTATCACTAGATCACAGGGACCTCAGGGTATTTCTTTATTCTGCCTCCTGTTTATTACTAGATCACAGGGACCTCAGGGTATTTCTTTATTCTGCCCCCTGTTTATTACTAGATCACAGGGACCTCGGGGTATTTCTTTATTCTGCCTCCTGTTTATCACTAGATCACAGGGACCTCGGGGTATTTCTTTATTCTGCCCCCTGTTTATCACTAGATCACAGGGACCTCAGGGTATTTCTTTATTCTGCCTCCTGTTTATTACTAGATCACAGGGACCTCGGGGTATTTCTTTATTCTGCCTCCTGTTTATCACTAGATCACAGGGACCTCGGGGTATTTCTTTATTCTGCCTCCTGTTTATCACTAGATCACAGGGACCTCGGGGTATTTCTTTATTCTGCCCCCTGTTTATTACTAGATCACAGGGACCTCAGGGTATTTCTTTATTCTGCCTCCTGTTTATTACTAGATCACAGGGACCTCAGGGTATTTCTTTATTCTGCCCCCTGTTTATTACTAGATCACAGGGACCTCAGGGTATTTCATTATTCTGCCTCCTGTTTATTATTAGATCACAGGGACCTCAGGGTATTTCTTTATTCTGTCTCCTGTTTATTACTAGATCATAGGGACCTCAGGGTATTTCTTTATTCTGCCTCCTGTTTATTACTAGATCACAGGGACCTCAGGGTATTTCTTTATTCTGCCTCCTGTTTATTACTAGATCACAGGGACCTCAGGGTATTTCTTTATTCTGCCTCCTGTTTATTACTAGATCACAGGGACCTCAGGGTATTTCTTTATTCTGCCTCCTGTTTATTACTAGATCACAGGGACCTCAGGGTATTTCTTTATTCTGCCTCCTGTTTATTACTAGATCACAGGGACCTCAGGGTATTTCTTTATTCTGCCCCCTGTTTATTACTAGATCACAGGGACCTCGGGGTATTTCTTTATTCTGCCTCCTGTTTATTACTAGATCACAGGGACCTCGGGGTATTTCTTTATTCTGCCCCCTGTTTATTATTAGATCACAGGGACCTCAGGGTATTTCTTTATTCTGCCTCCTGTTTATCACTAGATCACAGGGACCTCAGGGTATTTCTTTATTCTGCCTCCTGTTTATTACTAGATCACAGGGACCTCAGGGTATTTCTTTATTCTGTCTCCTGTTTATCACTAGATCACAGGGACCTCAGGGTATTTCTTTATTCTGCCCCCTGTTTATTACTAGATCACAGGGACCTCAGGGTATTTCTTTATTCTGCCCCCTGTTTATTACTAGATCACAGGGACCTCAGGGTATTTCTTTATTCTGCCTCCTGTTTATTACTAGATCACAGGGACCTCAGGGTATTTCTTTATTCTGCCCCCTGTTTATTACTAGATCACAGGGACCTCAGGGTATTTCTTTATTCTGCCTCCTGTTTATTACTAGATCACAGGGACCTCAGGGTATTTCTTTATTCTGCCCCCTGTTTATTACTAGATCACAGGGATCTCAGGGTATTTCTTTATTCTGCCTCCTGTTTATTACTAGATCACAGGGATCTCAGGGTATTTCTTTATTCTGCCCCCTGTTTATCACTAGATCACAGGGACCTCAGGGTATTTCTTTATTCTGCCTCCTGTTTATTATTAGATCACAGGGACCTCAGGGTATTTCTTTATTCTGCCCCCTGTTTATTACTAGATCACAGGGATCTCGGGGTATTTCTTTATTCTGCCTCCTGTTTATTATTAGATCACAGGGACCTCAGGGTATTTCTTTATTCTGCCTCCTGTTTATTACTAGATCACAGGGATCTCGGGGTATTTCTTTATTCTGCCTCCTGTTTATCACTAGATCACAGGGACCTCAGGGTATTTCTTTATTCTGCCTCCTGTTTATTACTAGATCACAGGGACCTCAGGGTATTTCTTTATTCTGCCTCCTGTTTATCACTAGATCACAGGGACCTCGGGGTATTTCTTTATTCTGCCCCCTGTTTATTACTAGATCACAGGGACCTCAGGGTATTTCTTTATTCTGCCTCCTGTTTATTACTAGATCACAGGGACCTCAGGGTATTTCTTTATTCTGCCTCCTGTTTATTACTAGATCACAGGGACCTCAGGGTATTTCTTTATTCTGCCTCCTGTTTATCACTAGATCACAGGGACCTCAGGGTATTTCTTTATTCTGCCTCCTGTTTATTACTAGATGACAGGGACCTCAGGGTATTTCTTTATTCTGCCCCCTGTTTATTACTAGATCACAGGGACCTCAGGGTATTTCTTTATTCTGCCTCCTGTTTATTATTAGATCACAGGGACCTCAGGGTATTTCTTTATTCTGCCCCCTGTTTATCACTAGATCACAGGGACCTCAGGGTATTTCTTTATTCTGCCCCCTGTTTATTACTAGATCACAGGGACCTCAGGGTATTTCTTTATTCTGCCCCCTGTTTATCACTAGATCACAGGGACCTCGGGGTATTTCTTTATTCTGCATCCTGTTTATCACTAGATCACAGGGACCTCAGAGTATTTCTTTATTCTGCCTCCTGTTTATTACTAGATCACAGGGACCTCAGGGTATTTCTTTATTCTGCCTCCTGTTTATTACTAGATCACAGGGACCTCAGGGTATTTCTTTATTCTGCCTCCTGTTTATTACTAGATCACAGGGACCTCGGGGTATTTCTTTATTCTGCCCCCTGTTTATTACTAGATCACAGGGACCTCAGGGTATTTCTTTATTCTGCCTCCTGTTTATTACTAGATCACAGGGACCTCAGGGTATTTCTTTATTCTGCCTCCTGTTTATTACTAGATCACAGGGACCTCGGGGTATTTCTTTATTCTGCCCCCTGTTTATTACTAGATCACAGGGACCTCAGGGTATTTCTTTATTCTGCCTCCTGTTTATCACTAGATCACAGGGACCTCAGGGTATTTCTTTATTCTGCCTCCTGTTTATTACTAGATCACAGGGACCTCGGGGTATTTCTTTATTCTGCCTCCTGTTTATTACTAGATCACAGGGACCTCGGGGTATTTCTTTATTCTGCCTCCTGTTTATTACTAGATCACAGGGACCTCAGGGTATTTCTTTATTCTGCCTCCTGTTTATTACTAGATCACAGGGACCTCAGGGTATTTCTTTATTCTGCCCCCTGTTTATTACTAGATCACAGGGACCTCGGGGTATTTCTTTATTCTGCCCCCTGTTTATTACTAGATCACAGGGACCTCAGGGTATTTCTTTATTCTGTCTCCTGTTTATTACTAGATCATAGGGACCTCAGGGTATTTCTTTATTCTGCCTCCTGTTTATTATTAGATCACAGGGACCTCAGGGTATTTCTTTATTCTGCCCCCTGTTTATTACTAGATCACAGGGACCTCAGGGTATTTCTTTATTCTGCCTCCTGTTTATTACTAGATCACAGGGACCTCAGGGTATTTCTTCTGCCTCCTGTTTATTACTAGATCACAGGGACCTCAGGGTATTTCTTTATTCTGCCTCCTGTTTATTACTAGATCACAGGGACCTCAGGGTATTTCTTTATTCTGCCTCCTGTTTATTACTAGATCACAGGTACCTCAGGGTATTTCTTTATTCTGCCTCCTGTTTATTACTAGATCACAGGGACCTCAGGGTATTTCTTTATTCTGCCTCCTGTTTATTACTAGATCACAGGGACCTCAGGGTATTTCTTTATTCTGCCTCCTGTTTATTACTAGATGACAAGGACCTCAGGGTATTTCTTTATTCTGCCCCCTGTTTATTACTAGATCACAGGGACCTCAGGGTATTTCTTTATTCTGCCCCCTGTTTATCACTAGATCACAGGGACCTCGGGGTATTTCTTTATTCTGCATCCTGTTTATCACTAGATCACAGGGACCTCAGGGTATTTCTTTATTCTGCCTCCTGTTTATTACTAGATCACAGGGACCTCAGGGTATTTCTTTATTCTGCCTCCTGTTTATTACTAGATCACAGGGACCTCAGGGTATTTCTTTATTCTGCCTCCTGTTTATTACTAGATCACAGGGACCTCGGGGTATTTCTTTATTCTGCCTCCTGTTTATCACTAGATCACAGGGACCTCGGGGTATTTCTTTATTCTGCCCCCTGTTTATTACTAGATCACAGGGACCTCAGGGTATTTCTTTATTCTGCCTCCTGTTTATTACTAGATCACAGGGACCTCAGGGTATTTCT
This sequence comes from Hyla sarda, assembly GCF_029499605.1. Classification (NCBI taxonomy): domain Eukaryota; kingdom Metazoa; phylum Chordata; class Amphibia; order Anura; family Hylidae; genus Hyla; species Hyla sarda. The sequence goes on from NW_026608656.1 coordinate 33,798, forward strand.
TTATTCTGCCTCCTGTTTATTACTAGATCACAGGGACCTCGGGGTATTTCTTTATTCTGCCCCCTGTTTATTACTAGATCACAGGGACCTCAGGGTATTTCTTTATTCTGCCTCCTGTTTATCACTAGATCACAGGGACCTCAGGGTATTTCTTTATTCTGCCTCCTGTTTATTACTAGATCACAGGGACCTCGGGGTATTTCTTTATTCTGCCTCCTGTTTATTACTAAATCACAGGGACCTCAGGGTATTTCTTTATTCTGCCTCCTGTTTATTACTAGATCACAGGGACCTCGGGGTATTTCTTTATTCTGCCTCCTGTTTATTACTAGATCACAGGGACCTCAGGGTATTTCTTTATTCTGCCTCCTGTTTATTACTAGATCACAGGGACCTCAGGGTATTTCTTTATTCTGCCCCCTGTTTATTACTAGATCACAGGGACCTCGGGGTATTTCTTTATTCTGCCCCCTGTTTATTACTAGATCACAGGGACCTCAGGGTATTTCTTTATTCTGCCCCCTGTTTATTACTAGATCACAGGGACCTCAGGGTATTTCATTATTCTGCCTCCTGTTTATTACTAGATCACAGGGACCTCAGGGTATTTCTTTATTCTGCCCCCTGTTTATTACTAGATCACAGGGACCTCAGGGTATTTCTTTATTCTGCCTCCTGTTTATTACTAGATCACAGGGACCTCAGGGTATTTCTTTATTCTGCCTCCTGTTTATTACTAGATCACAGGGACCTCAGGGTATTTCTTTATTCTGCCTCCTGTTTATTACTAGATCACAGGGACCTCAGGGTATTTCTTTATTCTGCCCCCTGTTTATTACTAGATCACAGGGACCTCAGGGTATTTCTTTATTCTGCCTCCTGTTTATTACTAGATCACAGGGACCTCAGGGTATTTCTTTATTCTGCCCCCTGTTTATCACTAGATCACAGGGACCTCGGGGTATTTCTTTATTCTGTCTCCTGTTTATCACTAGATCACAGGGACCTCGGGGTATTTCTTTATTCTGCCTCCTGTTTATTACTAGATCACAGGGACCTCAGGGTATTTCTTTATTCTGCCTCCTGTTTATTACTAGATCACAGGGACCTCGGGGTATTTCTTTATTCTGCCTCCTGTTTATTACTTGATCACAGGGACCTCAGGGTATTTCTTTATTCTGCCTCCTGTTTATCACTAGATCACAGGGACCTCAGGGTATTTCTTTATTCTGCCCCCTGTTTATTACTAGATCACAGGGACCTCGGGGTATTTCTTTATTCTGCCTCCTGTTTATCACTAGATCACAGGGACCTCAGGGTATTTCTTTATTCTGCCTCCTGTTTATTACTAGATCACAGGGATCTCAGGGTATTTCTTTATTCTGTCTCCTGTTTATTACTAGATCACAGGGATCTCAGGGTATTTCTTTATTCTGCCCCCTGTTTATTATTAGATCACAGGGACCTCAGGGTATTTCTTTATTCTGCCCCCTGTTTATTACTAGATCACAGGGACCTCAGGGTATTTCTTTATTCTGCCCCCTGTTTATTACTAGATCACAGGGACCTCAGGGTATTTCTTTATTCTGCCTCCTGTTTATCACTAGATCACAGGGACCTCAGGGTATTTCTTTATTCTGCCCCCTGTTTATTACTAGATCACAGGGACCTCAGGGTATTTCTTTATTCTGCCTCCTGTTTATCACTAGATCACAGGGACCTCAGGGTATTTCTTTATTCTGCCTCCTGTTTATTACTAGATCACAGGGACCTCGGGGTATTTCTTTATTCTGCCTCCTGTTTATTACTAGATCACAGGGACCTCGGGGTATTTCTTTATTCTGCCTCCTGTTTATTACTAGATCACAGGGACCTCAGGGTATTTCTTTATTCTGCCCCCTGTTTATTACTAGATCACAGGGACCTCAGGGTATTTCTTTATTCTGCCTCCTGTTTATTACTAGATCACAGGGACCTCAGGGTATTTCTTTATTCTGCCTCCTGTTTATTACTAGATCACAGGGACCTCGGGGTATTTCTTTATTCTGCCTCCTGTTTATTACTAGATCACAGGGACCTCAGGGTATTTCTTTATTCCGCCTCCTGTTTATTACTAGATCATAGGGACCTCAGGGTATTTCTTTATTCTGCCTCCTGTTTATTACTAGATCACAGGGACCTCAGGGTATTTCTTTATTCTGCCTCCTGTTTATTACTAGATGACAGGGACCTCAGGGTATTTCTTTATTCTGCCCCCTGTTTATTACTAGATCACAGGGACCTCAGGGTATTTCTTTATTCTGCCGCCTGTTTATTACTAGATCACAGGGACCTCAGGGTATTTCTTTATTCTGCCTCCTGTTTATTACTAGATCATAGGGACCTCAGGGTATTTCTTTATTCTGCCCCCTGTTTATTACTAGATCACAGGGACCTCAGGGTATTTCTTTATTCTGCCTCCTGTTTATTACTAGATCACAGGGACCTCAGGGTATTTCTTTATTCTGTCTCCTGTTTATCACTAGATCACAGGGACCTCAGGGTATTTCTTTATTCTGCCTCCTGTTTATTACTAGATCACAGGGATCTCAGGGTATTTCTTTATTCTGCCCCCTGTTTATCACTAGATCACAGGGACCTCAGGGTATTTCTTTATTCTGCCTCCTGTTTATTATTAGATCACAGGGACCTCAGGGTATTTCTTTATTCTGCCTCCTGTTTATTATTAGATCACAGGGATCTCAGGGTATTTCTTTATTCTGCCCCCTGTTTATCACTAGATCACAGGGACCTCAGGGTATTTCTTTATTCTGCCTCCTGTTTATTACTAGATCACAGGGATCTCAGGGTATTTCTTTATTCTGCCCCCTGTTTATCACTAGATCACAGGGACCTCAGGGTATTTCTTTATTCTGCCTCCTGTTTATTATTAGATCACAGGGACCTCAGGGTATTTCTTTATTCTGCCCCCTGTTTATCACTAGATCACAGGGACCTCAGGATATTTCTTTATTCTGCCTCCTGTTTATTACTAGATCACAGGGACCTCAGGGTATTTCTTTATTCTGCCTCCTGTTTATTACTAGATCACAGGGACCTCAGGGTATTTCTTTATTCTGCCTCCTGTTTATCACTAGATCACAGGGACCTCAGGGTATTTCTTTATTCTGCCCCCTGTTTATTACTAGATCACAGGGACCTCAGGGTATTTCTTTATTCTGCCTCCTGTTTATTACTAGATGACAGGGACCTCAGGGTATTTCTTTATTCTGCCCCCTGTTTATTACTAGATCACAGGGACCTCAGGGTATTTCTTTATTCTGCCCCCTGTTTATCACTAGATCACAGGGACCTCGGGGTATTTCTTTATTCTGCATCCTGTTTATCACTAGATCACAGGGACCTCGGGGTATTTCTTTATTCTGCCTCCTGTTTATTACTAGATCACAGGGACCTCAGGGTATTTCTTTATTCTGCCTCCTGTTTATTACTAGATCACAGGGACCTCAGGGTATTTCTTTATTCTGCCTCCTGTTTATTACTAGATCACAGGGACCTCAGGGTATTTCTTTATTCTGCCTCCTGTTTATTACTAGATCACAGGGACCTCGGGGTATTTCTTTATTCTGCCCCCTGTTTATTACTAGATCACAGGGACCTCGGGGTATTTCTTTATTCTGCCTCCTGTTTATTACTAGATCACAGGGACCTCAGGGTATTTCTTTATTCTGCCTCCTGTTTATTACTAGATCACAGGGACCTCGGGGTATTTCTTTATTCTGCCCCCTGTTTATTACTAGATCACAGGGACCTCAGGGTATTTCTTTATTCTGCCTCCTGTTTATCACTAGATCACAGGGACCTCAGGGTATTTCTTTATTCTGCCTCCTGTTTATTACTAGATCACAGGGACCTCGGGGTATTTCTTTATTCTGCCCCCTGTTTATTACTAGATCACAGGGACCTCAGGGTATTTCTTTATTCTGCCTCCTGTTTATTACTAGATCACAGGGACCTCGGGGTATTTCTTTATTCTGCATCCTGTTTATTACTAAATCACAGGGACCTCAGGGTATTTCTTTATTCTGCCTCCTGTTTATTACTAGATCACAGGGACCTCGGGGTATTTCTTTATTCTGCCTCCTGTTTATTACTAGATCACAGGGACCTCAGGGTATTTCTTTATTCTGCCTCCTGTTTATTACTAGATCACAGGGACCTCAGGGTATTTCTTTATTCTGCCCCCTGTTTATTACTAGATCACAGGGACCTCGGGGTATTTCTTTATTCTGCCCCCTGTTTATTACTAGATCACAGGGACCTCAGGGTATTTCTTTATTCTGCCCCCTGTTTATTACTAGATCACAGGGACCTCAGGGTATTTCATTATTCTGCCTCCTGTTTATTATTAGATCACAGGGACCTCAGGGTATTTCTTTATTCTGCCCCCTGTTTATCACTAGATCACAGGGACCTCGGGGTATTTCTTTATTCTGCCTCCTGTTTATCACTAGATCACAGGGACCTCGGGGTATTTCTTTATTCTGCCTCCTGTTTATTACTAGATCACAGGGATCTCGGGGTATTTCTTTATTCTGCCTCCTGTTTATTACTAGATCACAGGGACCTCAGGGTATTTCTTTATTCTGCCTCCTGTTTATTACTAGATCACAGGGACCTCAGGGTATTTCTTTATTCTGCCCCCTGTTTATTACTAGATCACAGGGACCTCAGGGTATTTCTTTATTCTGCCTCCTGTTTATTACTAGATCACAGGGACCTCAGGGTATTTCTTTATTCTGCCCCCTGTTTATCACTAGATCACAGGGACCTCGGGGTATTTCTTTATTCTGCCTCCTGTTTATCACTAGATCACAGGGACCTCGGGGTATTTCTTTATTCTGTCTCCTGTTTATCACTAGATCACAGGGACCTCGGGGTATTTCTTTATTCTGCCTCCTGTTTATTACTAGATCACAGGGACCTCAGGGTATTTCTTTATTCTGCCTCCTGTTTATTACTAGATCACAGGGACCTCAGGGTATTTCTTTATTCTGCCTCCTGTTTATCACTAGATCACAGGGACCTCGGGGTATTTCTTTATTCTGCCTCCTGTTTATTACTAGATCACAGGGACCTCGGGGTATTTCTTTATTCTGCCTCCTGTTTATTACTTGATCACAGGGACCTCAGGGTATTTCTTTATTCTGCCTCCTGTTTATTACTTGATCACAGGGACCTCAGGGTATTTCTTTATTCTGCCTCCTGTTTATCACTAGATCACAGGGACCTCAGGGTATTTCTTTATTCTGCCCCCTGTTTATTACTAGATCACAGGGACCTCGGGGTATTTCTTTATTCTGCCTCCTGTTTATCACTAGATCACAGGGACCTCAGGGTATTTCTTTATTCTGCCTCCTGTTTATTACTAGATCACAGGGACCTCAGGGTATTTCTTTATTCTGCCCCCTGTTTATTACTAGATCACAGGGACCTCAGGGTATTTCTTTATTCTGCCCCCTGTTTATTACTAGATCACAGGGACCTCAGGGTATTTCTTTATTCTGCCTCCTGTTTATCACTAGATCACAGGGACCTCAGGGTATTTCTTTATTCTGCCCCCTGTTTATTACTAGATCACAGGGACCTCAGGGTATTTCTTTATTCTGCCTCCTGTTTATCACTAGATCACAGGGACCTCAGGGTATTTCTTTATTCTGCCTCCTGTTTATTACTAGATCACAGGGACCTCGGGGTATTTCTTTATTCTGCCTCCTGTTTATTACTAGATCACAGGGACCTCGGGGTATTTCTTTATTCTGCCTCCTGTTTATTATTAGATCACAGGGACCTCGGGGTATTTCTTTATTCTGCCTCCTGTTTATTACTAGATCACAGGGACCTCAGGGTATTTCTTTATTCTGCCTCCTGTTTATTACTAGATCACAGGGACCTCGGGGTATTTCTTTATTCTGCCTCCTGTTTATTACTAGATCACAGGGACCTCAGGGTATTTCTTTATTCCGCCTCCTGTTTATTACTAGATCATAGGGACCTCAGGGTATTTCTTTATTCTGCCTCCTGTTTATTACTAGATCACAGGGACCTCGGGGTATTTCTTTATTCTGCCCCCTGTTTATTATTAGATCACAGGGACCTCAGGGTATTTCTTTATTCTGCCTCCTGTTTATCACTAGATCACAGGGACCTCAGGGTATTTCTTTATTCTGCCCCCTGTTTATTACTAGATCACAGGGACCTCAGGGTATTTCTTTATTCTGCCTCCTGTTTATTACTAGATCACAGGGACCTCAGGGTATTTCTTTATTCTGCCCCCTGTTTATTACTAGATCACAGGGACCTCAGGGTATTTCTTTATTCTGCCCCCTGTTTATTACTAGATCACAGGGACCTCAGGGTATTTCTTTATTCTGCCTCCTGTTTATTACTAGATCACAGGGACCTCAGGGTATTTCTTTATTCTGCCCCCTGTTTATCACTAGATCACAGGGACCTCGGGGTATTTCTTTATTCTGCCTCCTGTTTATCACTAGATCACAGGGACCTCAGGGTATTTCTTTATTCTGCCCCCTGTTTATCACTAGATCACAGGGACCTCAGGGTATTTCTTTATTCTGCCTCCTGTTTATTACTAGATCACAGGGACCTCAGGGTATTTCTTTATTCTGCCTCCTGTTTATTACTAGATCACAGGGACCTCGGGGTATTTCTTTATTCTGCCTCCTGTTTATCACTAGATCACAGGGACCTCGGGGTATTTCTTTATTCTGCCTCCTGTTTATCACTAGATCACAGGGACCTCAGGGTATTTCTTTATTCTGCCCCCTGTTTATTACTAGATCACAGGGACCTCAGGGTATTTCTTTATTCTGCCTCCTGTTTATTACTAGATCACAGGTACCTCAGGGTATTTCTTTATTCTGTCTCCTGTTTATTACTAGATCATAGGGACCTCAGGGTATTTCTTTATTCTGCCTCCTGTTTATTACTAGATCACAGGGACCTCAGGGTATTTCTTTATTCTGCCTCCTGTTTATTACTAGATCACAGGGACCTCAGGGTATTTCTTTATTCTGCCTCCTGTTTATTACTAGATCACAGGGACCTCAGGGTATTTCTTTATTCTGCCTCCTGTTTATTACTAGATCACAGGGACCTCAGGGTATTTCTTTATTCTGCCTCCTGTTTATTATTAGATCACAGGGACCTCAGGGTATTTCTTTATTCTGCCCCCTGTTTATTACTAGATCACAGGGACCTCAGGGTATTTCTTTATTCTGCCCCCTGTTTATTACTAGATCACAGGTACCTCAGGGTATTTCTTTATTCTGCCCCCTGTTTATTACTAGATCACAGGGACCTCAGGGTATTTCTTTATTCTGCCCCCTGTTTATTACTAGATCACAGGGACCTCAGGGTATTTCTTTATTCTGCCCCCTGTTTATTACTAGATCACAGGTACCTCAGGGTATTTCTTTATTCTGTCTCCTGTTTATTACTAGATCATAGGGACCTCAGGGTATTTCTTTATTCTGCCTCCTGTTTATTACTAGATCACAGGGACCTCAGGGTATTTCTTTATTCTGCCTCCTGTTTATTACTAGATCACAGGGACCTCAGGGTATTTCTTTATTCTGCCTCCTGTTTATTACTAGATCACAGGGACCTCAGGGTATTTCTTTATTCTGCCTCCTGTTTATTACTAGATCACAGGGACCTCAGGGTATTTCTTTATTCTGCCTCCTGTTTATTATTAGATCACAGGGACCTCAGGGTATTTCTTTATTCTGCCCCCTGTTTATTACTAGATCACAGGGACCTCAGGGTATTTCTTTATTCTGCCTCCTGTTTATTACTAGATCACAGGGACCTCGGGGTATTTCTTTATTCTGCCCCCTGTTTATTATTAGATCACAGGGACCTCAGGGTATTTCTTTATTCTGCCTCCTGTATATTACTAGATCACAGGGACCTCAGGGTATTTCTTTATTCTGCCTCCTGTTTATTACTAGATCACAGGGACCTCGGGGTATTTCTTTATTCTGCCCCCTGTTTATTATTAGATCACAGGGACCTCAGGGTATTTCTTTATTCTGCCTCCTGTTTATTACTAGATCACAGGGACCTCGGGGTATTTCTTTATTCTGCCCCCTGTTTATTACTAGATCACAGGGACCTCAGGGTATTTCTTTATTCTGCCTCCTGTTTATTACTAGATCACAGGGACCTCAGGGTATTTCTTTATTCTGCCCCCTGTTTATTACTAGATCACAGGGATCTCGGGGTATTTCTTTATTCTGCCTCCTGTTTATTACTAGATCACAGGGACCTCAGGGTATTTCTTTATTCTGCCCCCTGTTTATTACTAGATCACAGGGACCTCAGGGTATTTCTTTATTCTGCCTCCTGTTTATTACTAGATCACAGGGACCTCAGGGTATTTCTTTATTCTGCCTCCTGTTTATTACTAGATCACAGGGACCTCAGGGTATTTCTTTATTCTGCCTCCTGTTTATTACTAGATCACAGGGACCTCAGGGTATTTCTTTATTCTGCCCCCTGTTTATTACTAGATCACAGGGACCTCAGGGTATTTCTTTATTCTGTCTCCTGTTTATTACTAGATCACAGGGACCTCAGGGTATTTCTTTATTCTGCCCCCTGTTTATTACTAGATCACAGGGACCTCAGGGTATTTCTTTATTCTGCCTCCTGTTTATTATTAGATCACAGGGACCTCAGGGTATTTCTTTATTCTGCCCCCTGTTTATTATTAGATCACAGGGATCTCAGGGTATTTCTTTATTCTGCCCCCTGTTTATTACTAGATCACAGGGACCTCGGGGTATTTCTTTATTCTGCCTCCTGTTTATTACTAGATCACAGGGACCTCGGGGTATTTCTTTATTCTGCCTCCTGTTTATTACTAGATCACAGGGACCTCAGGGTATTTCTTTATTCTGTCTCCTGTTTATTACTAGATCACAGGGACCTCAGGGTATTTCTTTATTCTGCCCCCTGTTTATTACTAGATCACAGGGACCTCAGGGTATTTCTTTATTCTGCCCCCTGTTTATTACTAGATCACAGGGACCTCAGGGTATTTCTTTATTCTGCCCCCTGTTTATTACTAGATCACAGGGATCTCAGGGTATTTCTTTATTCTGTCTCCTGTTTATTACTAGATCACAGGGACCTCAGGGTATTTCTTTATTCTGCCCCCTGTTTATTACTAGATCACAGGGATCTCAGGGTATTTCTTTATTCTGTCTCCTGTTTATTACTAGATCACAGGGATCTCAGGGTATTTCTTTATTCTGTCTCCTGTTTATTACTAGATCACAGGGACCTCAGGGTATTTCTTTATTCTGCCCCCTGTTTATTACTAGATCACAGGGACCTCAGGGTATTTCTTTATTCTGCCTCCTGTTTATTATTAGATCACAGGGACCTCAGGGTATTTCTTTATTCTGCCTCCTGTTTATTACTAGATCACAGGGACCTCAGGGTATTTCTTTATTCTGCCTCCTGTTTATCACTAGATCACAGGGACCTCGGGGTATTTCTTTATTCTGCCTCCTGTTTATCACTAGATCACAGGGACCTCAGGGTATTTCTTTATTCTGCCTCCTGTTTATTACTAGATCACAGGGACCTTAGGGTATTTCTTTATTCTGCCTCCTGTATATCACTAGATCACAGGGACCTCAGGGTATTTCTTTATTCTGCCTCCTGTTTATTACTAGATCACAGGGACCTCAGGGTATTTCTTTATTCTGCCCCCTGTTTATTACTAGATCACAGGGACCTCAGGGTATTTCTTTATTCTGCCCCCTGTTTATCACTAGATCACAGGGACCTCAGGGTATTTCTTTATTCTGCCTCCTGTTTATCACTAGATCACAGGGACCTCAGGGTATTTCTTTATTCTGCCTCCTGTTTATCACTAGATCACAGGGACCTCAGGGTATTTCTTTATTCTGCCTCCTGTTTATCACTAGATCACAGGGACCTCAGGGTATTTCTTTATTCTGCCTCCTGTTTATTACTAGATCACAGGGACCTCAGGGTATTTCTTTATTCTGCCCCCTGTTTATTACTAGATCACATGACTCCTGGTGAACGCCGGACATTTGTTCTCGGAAACTGCGAATTTTCTCATCTTGGTCCAAGCTTTTCTTGGTTCAATGTAATAGTGAATCCTGCTGGTGATAATTCTTCTCTATAGTGAAAACCTCAGTAATAGTGACTTTTGTGATGTTGAGGATGTTCTGAATGATCCACCTATTGGTCCTCAGCCGGACAGTGCACGGAGATCAGAGCCGGTCTGGGCTTAGGAAGGCGCAAAAACGACTATATGTGGCTCATGTATAATAGGTGATCCCCCGTTATAGTGAATTCTCTCACTAATAGTGAATCCTAGTGTTATAGTAATCCTCCGTTATAGTGAATCTTCCCTCTGATAAGTGTTATAGTGATCCTCAGTTATTGTGAATCCTCCCTCTGATAAGTGTTATAGTGATCCTCCCATGATAGTGTAATAGTGATCCTCTCAGTAATAGTGATCCTCCCATGATAGTGTAATAGTGATCCTCTCAGTAATACTGATCCTTCCATGATAGTGTAATAGTGATACTCAGTTATAGTGAATCCTCCCTCTGATAAGTGTAATAGTGATCCTCAGTTATAGTGAATCCTCCCTCTGATAAGTGTAATAGTGATCCTCAGTTATAGTGAATCCTCCCTCTGATAAGTGCTATAGTGATCCTCCCATGATAGTGTAATAGTGATCCTCTCAGTAATAGTGATCCTCCCATGATAGTGTAATAGTGATCCTCTCAGTAATAGTGATCCTCCCATGATAGTGTAATAGTGATTCTCTCAATAATAGTGATCCTCCCATGATAGTGTAATAGTGATTCTCTCAGTAATAGTGATCCTCCCATGATAGTGTAATAGTGATCCTCTCAGTAATAGTGATCCTCCCATTATAGTGTAATAGTGATTCTCTCAGTAATAGTGATCCTCCCATGATAGTGTAATAGTGATTCTCTCAGTAATAGAATCACTATTACACTATCATGGGAGGATCACTATTACTGAGAGAATCACTATTACACTATCATGGGAGGATCACTATTACTGAGAGAATCACTATTACACTATCATGGGAGGATCACTCTCAGTAATAGTGATCCTCCCATGATAGTGTAATAGTGATTCTCTCAGTAATAGTGATCCTCCCATGATAGTGTAATAGTGATCCTCTCAGTAATAGTGATCCTCCCATTATAGTGTAATAGTGATTCTCTCAGTAATAGTGATCCTCCCATGATAGTGTAATAGTTATTCTCTCAGTAATAGTGATCCTCCCATGATAGTGTAATAGTTATTCGCTCAGTAATAGTGATCCTCCCATGATAGTGTAATAGTGATCCTCCCATGATAGTGTAATAGTGATCCACCCATGATAGTGTAATAGTGATTCTCCCAGTATTAGTGATCCTCCCATGATAGTGTAATAGTGATTCTCTCAGTATTAGTGATCCTCCCATGATAGTGTAATAGTTATTCTCTAAGTAATAGTGATCCTCCCATGATAGTGTAATAGTGATCCTCCCATGATAGTGTAATAGTGATTCTCTCAGTAATAGTGATCCTCCCATAATAGTGTAATACATATTCTCTCAGTAATAGTGATCCTCCCATGATAGTGTAATAGTTATTCGCTCAGTAATAGTGATCCTCCCATGATAGTGTAATAGTGATCCACCCATGATAGTGTAATAGTTATTCTCTAAGTAATAGTGATCCTCCCATGATAGTGTAATAGTGATCCTCCCATAATAGTGTAATAGTTATTCTCTCAGTAATAGTGATCCTCCCATGATAGTGTAATAGTGATTCTCTCAGTAATAGTGATCCTCCCTTTATAGTGTAATAGTGATTCTCTCAGTAATAGTGATCCTCCCATGATAGTGTAATAGTTATTCGCTCAGTAATAGTGATCCTCCCATGATAGTGTAATAGTGATCCACCCATAATAGTGTAATAGTTATTCTCTCAGTAATAGTGATCCTCCCATGATAGTGTAATAGTGATTCTCTCAGTAATAGTGATTCTCTCAGTAATAGTGATCCTCCCATGATAGTGTAATAGTGATTCTTTCAGTAATAGTGATCCTCCCATGATAGTGTAATAGTGATTCTCTCAGTATTAGTGATCCTCCCATGATAGTGTAATAGTGATTCTCTCAGTAATAGTGATCCTCCCTTTATAGTGTAATAGTGATTCTCTCAGTAATAGTGATCCTCCCATGATAGTGTAATAGTTATTCTCTAAGTAATAGTGATCCTCCCATGATAGTGTAATAGTGATCCTCCCATAATAGTGTAATAGTTATTCTCTCAGTAATAGTGATCCTCCCATGATAGTGTAATAGTTATTCTCTCAGTAATAGTGATCCTCCCATGATAGTGTAATAGTTATTCTCTCAGTAATAGTGATCCTCCCATGATAGTGTAATAGTGATCCTCCCATGATAGTGTAATAGTGATTCTCTCAGTAATAGTGATCCTCCCATGATAGTGTAATAGTTATTCTCTAAGTAATAGTGATCCTCCCATGATACTGTAATAGTGATTCTCTCAGTAATAGTGATTCTCCCATGATAGTGTAATAGTGATCCTCCCATTATAGTGTAATAGTGATCCTCTCAGTAATAGTGATCCTGCCATTATAGTGTAATAGTGATCCTCCCATGATAGTGTAATAGTGATTCTCTAGGTAATAGTGATCCCCTCATGATAGTGTAATAGTAATTCTCTCAGTAATAGTGATCCCTCATGATAGTGTAATAGTGATTCTCTCAGTAATAGTGATCCTCCCATGATAGTGTAATAGTGATTCTCTCAGTAATAGTGATCCTCCCATGATAGTGTAATGGTTATTCTCTCAGTAATAGTGATCCTCCCATGATAGTGTAATAGTGATTCTCTCAGTAATAGTGATTCTCCCATGATAGTGTAATAGTGATCCTCCCATGATAGTGTAATAGTGATCCTCCCATTATAGTGTAAGTGATTCTCTCAGTAATAGTGATCCTCCCATTATAGTGTAATAGTGATCCTCTCAGTAATAGTGATCCTCCCATGATAGTGTAATAGTTATCCTCTCGGTATTAGTGATCCTCCCATGATAGTGTAATAGTGATCCTCTCAGTAATACTGATCCTCCCATGATAGTGTAATAGTGATCCTCTCAGTAATAGGGATCCTCCCATGATAGTGTAATAGTGATCCTCTCAGTATTAGTGATCCTCCCATGATAGTGTAATAGTGATCCCATCAGTAATAGTGATCCTCCCATGATAGTGTAATAGTGATTCTCTCAGTATTAGTGATCCTCCCATGATAGTGTAATAGTGATTCTCTCAGTAATAGTGATCCTCCCATGATAGTGTAATAGTAATTCTCTCAGTATTAGTGATCCTCCCATGATAGTGTAATAGTGATTCTCTCAGTAATAGTGATCCTCCCATGATAGTGTAATAGTGATTCTCTCAGTAATAGTGATCCTCTCATTTTAGTGTAATAGTGATCCTCTCAGTAATAGTGACCCTCCCATGATAGTGTAATAGTGATCCTCCCATGATAGTGTAATAGTGATTATTTCAGTAATAGTGATCCTCCCATGATAGTGTAATAGTGATTCTCTCAGTAATAGTGATCCTCTCATGATAGTGTAATAGTGATTCTCTCAGTAATAGTGATCCCCTCATGATAGTGTAATAGTGATTCTCTCAGTAATAGTGATCCTCCCATGATAGTGTAATAGTGATTCTTTCAGTAATAGTGATCCTCCCATGATAGTGTAATAGTGATTCTCTCAGTAATAGTGATCCTCCCATGATAGTGTAATAGTGATCCCCTCAGTAATAGTGATCCTCCCATGATAGTGTAATAGTGATTCTTTCAGTAATAGTGATCCTGCCATTATAGTGTAATAGTGATCCTCCCATTATAGTGTAATAGTGATCCTCCCATGATAGTGTAATAGTGATTCTTTCAGTAATAGTGATCCTCCCATGATAGTGTAATAGTGATTCTCTCAGTATTAGTGATCCTCCCATGATAGTGTAATAGTGATCCTCTCAGTAATAGTGATCCTCCCATGATAGTGTAATAGTGATTCTCTCAGTATTAGTGATTCTCCCATGATAGTGTAATAGTGATCCTCTCAGTAATAGTGATTCTCCCATGATAGTGTAATAGTGATTCTCCCATGATAGTGTAATAGTGATCCTCCCATGATAGTGTAATAGTGATCCTCCCATGATAGTGTAATAGTGATTCTCTCAGTAATAGTGATCCTCCCATGATAGTGTAATAGTGATTCTCTCAGTATTAGTGATCCTCCCATGATAGTGTAATAGTGATCCTCTCAGTAATAGTGATTCTCCCATGATAGTGTAATAGTAATTCTCTCAGTATTAGTGATCCTCCCATGATAGTGTAATAGTGATTCTCTCAGTAATAGTGATCCTCCCATGATAGTGTAATAGTGATTCTCTCAGTAATAGTGATCCTCTCATTTTAGTGTAATAGTGATCCTCTCAGTAATAGTGACCCTCCCATGATAGTGTAATAGTGATCCTCCCATGATAGTGTAATAGTGATTATTTCAGTAATAGTGATCCTCCCATGATAGTGTAATAGTGATTCTCTCAGTAATAGTGATCCTCTCATGATAGTGTAATAGTGATTCTCTCAGTAATAGTGATCCCCTCATGATAGTGTAATAGTGATTCTCTCAGTAATAGTGATCCTCCCATGATAGTGTAATAGTGATTCTTTCAGTAATAGTGATCCTCCCATGATAGTGTAATAGTGATTCTCTCAGTAATAGTGATCCTCCCATGATAGTGTAATAGTGATCCCCTCAGTAATAGTGATCCTCCCATGATAGTGTAATAGTGATTCTTTCAGTAATAGTGATCCTGCCATTATAGTGTAATAGTGATCCTCCCATTATAGTGTAATAGTGATCCTCCCATGATAGTGTAATAGTGATTCTTTCAGTAATAGTGATCCTCCCATGATAGTGTAATAGTGATTCTCTCAGTATTAGTGATCCTCCCATGATAGTGTAATAGTGATCCTCTCAGTAATAGTGATCCTCCCATGATAGTGTAATAGTGATTCTCTCAGTATTAGTGATTCTCCCATGATAGTGTAATAGTGATCCTCTCAGTAATAGTGATCCTCCCATGATAGTGTAATAGTGATTCTCTCAGTATTAGTGATTCTCCCATGATAGTGTAATAGTGATCCTCCCATGATAGTGTAATAGTGATCCTCCCATGATAGTGTAATAGTGATTCTCTCAGTAATAGTGATCCTCCCATGATAGTGTAATAGTGATTCTCTCAGTAATAGTGATCCTCCCATGATAGTGTAATAGTTATTCTCTCAGTAATAGTGATCCTCCCATGATAGTGTAATAGTGATTCTCTCAGTAATAGTGATTCTCTCAGTAATAGTGATCCTCCCATGATAGTGTAATAGTGATTCTTTCAGTAATAGTGATCCTCCCATGATAGTGTAATAGTGATTCTCTCAGTATTAGTGATCCTCCCATGATAGTGTAATAGTGATTCTCTCAGTAATAGTGATCCTCCCATGATAGTGTAATAGTGATTCTCTCAGTATTAGTGATCCTCCCATGATAGTGTAATAGTGATTCTCTCAGTATTAGTGATCCTCCCATGATAGTGTAATAGTGATTCTCTCAGTAATAGTGATCCTCCCATGATAGTGTAATAGTGATTCTTTCAGTAATAGTGATCCTCCCATGATAGTGTAATAGTGATTCTCTCAGTAATAGTGATCCTCCCATGATAGTGTAATAGTTATTCGCTCAGTAATAGTGATCCTCCCATGATAGTGTAATAGTGATCCTCCCATGATAGTGTAATAGTGATTCTCTCAGTAATAGTGATCCTCCCATGATAGTGTAATAGTGATTCTCTCAGTAATAGTGATCCTCCCATGATAGTGTAATAGTGATTCTCTCAGTATTAGTGATCCTCCCGTGATAGTGTAATAGTGATTCTCTCAGTATTAGTGATCCTCCCATGATAGTGTAATAGTGATCCCATCAGTAATAGTGATCCTCCCATGATAGTGTAATAGTGATTCTCTCAGTAATAGTGATCCTCCCATGATAGTGTAATAGTGATTCTCTCAGTATTAGTGATCCTCCCATGATAGTGTAATAGTGATCCCATCAGTAATAGTGATCCTCCCATGATAGTGTAATAGTGATTCTCTCAGTAATAGTGATCCTCCCATGATAGTGTAATAGTGATTCTCTCAGTATTAGTGATCCTCCCATGATAGTGTAATAGTGATCCCATCAGTAATAGTGATCCTCCCATGATAGTGTAATAGTGATTCTCTCAGTAATAGTGATCCTCCCATGATAGTGTAATAGTGATTCTCTCAGTATTAGTGATCCTCCCATGATAGTGATCCTCTCAGTGATTGTCCTGGTGTCGTACCAATGAGAAGATGACACTGAACAATGGGAAACAAGACATGTGGCATTTTTCGGTGATAATATAATAGACCAGGCTTTGAGACCTGTAAACAAATTCTATATCATTCACTAGTAGACGATATAAATGGCGGCGCCATGTTATGTGTCAGGATCTATACCTAGGGTGGTAACCATGACAAGGGGGGTATCCTCTACGTCTAGAGGAAGGAAGGTTTCACCATCATCACAGAGATATTCTTTACTGTAAGAGCAGTGAGACTATGGATCTCTCCCCACATGATGTAGTGATGGAGGATTCTTTACTGTATGAGCAGTGAGACTATGGATCTCTCCCCACATGCTGTAGTGATGAAGGATTCTTTACTATAGGAGCAGTGAGACTATGGATCTCTCCCCACATGATGTAGTGATGGAGGATTCTTTACTGTACGAGCAGTGAGACTATGGATCTCTCCCCACATGCTGTAGTGATGAAGGATTCTTTACTATAGGAGCAGTGAGACTATGGATCTCTCCCTACATGATGTAGTGATGGAGGATGCTTTACTGTAACAGCAGTGAGACTATGGATCTCTCCCCACATGATGTAGTGATGGCAGATTCTGTACTATAAGAGCAGTGAGACTATGGATCTCTCTCCACATGATGTAGTGATGGAGGATTCTTTACTGTAACAGCAGTGAGACTATGGATCTCTCTCCACATGATGTAGTGATGGAGGATTCTTTACTGTAAGAGCAGTGAGACTATGGATCTCTCTCCACATGATGTAGTGATGACGGATTCTTTACTGTAAGAGCAGTGAGACTATGGATCTCTCCACATGATGTAGTGATGGCGGATTCTTTACTGTAATAGCAGTGGGACTATGGATCTCTCTCCACATGATGTAGTGATGGAGGATTCTTTACTGTAAGAGCAGTGGGACTATGGCTCTCTCTCCACATGATGTAGTGATGGAGGATTCTTTACTGTAAGAGCAGTGAGACTATGGATCTCTCCCCACATGTTAGTGATGGAGGATTCTTTACTGTAAGAGCGGTGAGACTATGGATCTCTCTCCACATGATGTAGTGATGGAGGATTCTTTACTGTACGAGCAGTGAGACTATGGATCTCTCTCCACATGTTGTTGTGATGGAGGATTCTTTACTGTACGAGCAGTGAGACTATGGATCTCTCTCCACATGTTGTGATGGCGGATTCTTTACTGTACGAGCAGTGAGACTATGGATCTCTCTCCACATGTTGTTGTGATGGCGGATTCTTTACTGTACGAGCAGTGAGACTATGGATCTCTCTCCACATGATGTAGTGATGACGGAATCTTTACTGTACGGGCAGTGAGACTATGGATCTCTCTCCACATGTTGTTGTGATGGAGGATTCTTTACTGTACGAGCAGTGAGACTATGGATCTCTCTCCACATGATGTAGTGATGACGGATTCTTTACTGTACGAGCAGTGAGACTATCGATCTCTCTCCACATGTTGTTGTGATGGCGGATTCTTTACTGTACGAGCAGTGAGACTAGGGATCTCTCTCCACATGATGTAGTGATGACGGATTCTTTACTGTACGAGCAGTGAGACTATGGATCTCTCTCCACATGATGTAGTGATGGAGGATTCTTTACTGTACGAGCAGTGAGACTATGGATCTCTCTCCACGTTGTTGTGATGGAGGTTTCTTTACTGTACGAGCAGTGAGACTATGGATCTCTCTCCACATGTTGTTGTGATGGAGGATTCTTTACTGTACGAGCAGTGAGACTATGGATCTCTCTCCACATGTTGTGATGGCGGATTCTTTACTGTATGAGCAGTGAGACTATGGATCTCTCTCCACATGTAGTGATGGAGGATTCTTTACTGTACGAGCAGTGAGACTATGGATCTCTCTCCACATGTTGTTGTGATGGAGGATTCTTTACTGTACGAGCAGTGAGACTATGGATCTCTCTCCACATGTTGTGATGGAGGATTCTTTACTGTACGAGCAGTGAGACTATGGATCTCTCTCCACATGTTGTGATGGAGTATTCTTTACTGTACGAGCAGTGAGACTATGGATCTCTTTCCACATGTTGTTGTGATGGAGGATTCTTTACTGTACGAGCAGTGAGACTATGGATCTCTCTCCACATGATGTAGTGATGACGGATTCTTTACTGTACGAGCAGTGAGACTATGGATCTCTCTCCACATGTTGTTGTGATGGCGGATTCTTTACTGTACCAGCAGTGAGACTATGGATCTCTCTCCACATGATGTAGTGATGGAGGATTCTTTACTGTACGAGCAGTGAGACTATGGATCTCTCTCCACATGATGTAGTGATGACGGATTCTTTACTGTACGAGCAGTGAGACTATGGATCTCTCTCCACATGATGTAGTGATGGAGGATTCTTTACTGTACGAGCAGTGAGACTATGGATCTCTCTCCACGTTGTTGTGATGGCGGATTCTTTACTGTACGAGCAGTGAGACTATGGATCTCTCTCCACATGATGTAGTGATGGAGGATTTTTTACTGTACGAGCAGTGAGACTATGGATCTCTCTCCACATGTTGTTGTGATATCTGACTCAATAAACAAGTAGGAGGGGTCCGGGTGTTTTTACAGGTTATGGATAATAGATTTATGGGGACAGGACGTTGATCCAGGGATTTATTCTGACGCCGTATTGGGGTCGGAAAGGAATTTTTTCACTGTCATGGGGGCAATTGGCATCAGCCTCATAGGGGGTTTCACCTTCCTCTGGATCAACACAGTAGGGTTTTAGGTTGAACTCTATGGACTATGAGGGAGATTTATTAACCCCTTAAGGACCCGGGGTTTTTCAGTTTTTGCATTTTCGTTCTTTCATCCTTACCTTACCATAACTCTTTCAATTTTGCACATAAAATTCTACTTTGAAGTGACATTAGTCATTTTGTCCAAAAATCTACAGCGAAAAACACCATTTTGTAACTTTTTGGGGCTTCCGTTTCTACGTAGTACATTTTTCGGTAAAAATGACACCTTATCTTTATTCTGTAGGTCCATACGATTAAAATGATTTCCTACTTATATAGGTTTGAAACTACATGCAGGAAAATGTATACGTTTAAAATTGTCATCATTTTTTGCGCCGTGATCTGAAGTTTTTAACGGAACCATTTTTGCATTGATAGGACTTATTGATCACTTTTTATTCATTTTTTCATTATATAAAAAGTGACCAAAAATGCACTATTTTGGACTTTGGAATTTTTTTTGCGCGTTCGCCATTGACCGTGTGGTTTAATTAATGATATATTTTTATAATTCGGACATTTACGCACGCAACGATACCACATATGTTTATTTTTATTTACACTTTTTTATTCAAACTTTTATTAGGGAAGGGGTTAAATGATCTTCACTTTTTTTTCGCTGTGTTATATATAGGAGACTATAACACTGCACACACTGATCATTGTTATCCCATAGGGACCTATAACACTGCACACACTGATCTCTTATACTGTTCAGTTATCCCATAGGGACCTATAACACTGCACACACTGATCTCTTATACTGATCATTGTTATCCCATAGGAGACTATAACACTGCACACACTGATCTCTTATACTGATCATTATTATCCCATAGGAGACTATAACACTGCACACACTGATCTCTTATACTGTTCAGTTATCCCATAGGGGGCTATAACACTGCACACACTGATCATTGTTATCCCATGGGGGCCTATAACACTGCACACAGTGATCTCTTATACTGATCGTTGTTATCCCATAGGAGACTTTAACACTGCACACACTGATCTTTTACATTGATCAGTGGTTTCTCATAGGAAACCAGTGATCGATGATTCTGCCGCTTGACTGCTCATGCCCGGACCTCAGGCACTGATCAGTCATTCGGCGATCGGACACCGAGGAGGCAGGTAGGGACCCTCCTACTGTCTTGCAAGCTGTTGGGGATGCCACGATTTCACCACAGCTATCCCGAATAGCCCACTGAGCTAACCGACATGGCGTTCAACTTTGAACACTGCGTCTAAAGGGTTAATAGCGCGCGGCACCGCGATCAATGCCGCGTGCTATTAGTCACGGGTCCCGGCCGTTGTTAGAGGCTGGGCCCGACCCACTAAGACGCGGGGCCGCGTTGTAGATCGGGAGCGAACTCATGACGTACGCGTACGTCATGGGTTCTTAAGAGGTTAAGGACGCAGCCATTTTTTTGCACATCTGACCTCTGTCACTTTAAGCATTAATAACTCTGATGCTTTTACTTATGAATTTGATTCGGAGATTGTTTTTTCGTGACATATTCTACTTTGTTAGTGGAAAATTTTTGTCAATACTTGCATCATTTCTTGGTGAAAAACACCAAATTTCATGAAAAATTTGATAATTTTGCTTTTTTTTTTTTTTTACTTTGAAGCTCTCTGCTTGTAAGGAAAGTGGACATTCCAAATAAATATGTTGATTCACATACACAATATGTCTTGTTTGGGTTTGCATCATAAAGTTGACATGTTTTTACTTTTTGGAGACCTTATAGGGCTTTTTAGTTTAGCAGCAATTTTCCATGAAAATTTCAAAATTGGAATTTTTCAGAGACCAGTTCAGTTTTGAAGTGAATTTGAGGGTCTTTATGTTAGAAATACACTAACATGTTCTTGTAACCCCATTTTACAAGGGGGTAATAGGTAAAAATGTCCCCCAAAATTTGTAACCCTATTTCTCTCGATTAAGGAAATACCTCATATGTGGATGTCAAGTGTTCGGCGGGCGCAGTAGAGGGCTCAGAGGGGAAGGAGCGACAAGGGGATTTTGAAGAGTGAATTTTGCTGAAATGGTTTTTGGGGGGCATGTCACATTTAGGAAGCCCCCATGGTGCCATAACAGCAAAAAAAAAAAACACATGGCACACTATTTTGGGAACTACACCCTTCAAGGACCGTAACAAGGGGTATAGTGAGTCTTAACACTCCACAGGTGATTGATGAATTTTCGCTTAAGTTGGACGTGAGAATGAAAATAAAAAATTTTTGTTATCCCAAATTTTACATTTTTACAAGGGGTAATAGGAGAAAAAGCCTCCCAAAATTTGTAACCCCATTTCTTCTGAGTATATAAATACCCCATGTGTGGATGTAAAGTGCTCTGCGGGCAAACTGCAATGCTCAGAAGAGAAGGAGCGCCAGTGAGCTTTTGGAAAGAGAATTTGGTTGGCCGTGGTTCGGGCCGTTCGGTCTTATCTCTCCATCACTTCTTCGTTTCGTCGGTGTGATTCCTTTTTCGTCCAGACGGAAGGTCGTCGCAAGGGACAACCTGCTTCTAAGGCCACCATTTCTAGGTGGATTCGGTCCGCCATTTCGGAAGCCTATTGCTGTAAGGGGAAGATTCCTCCTTTCAGGGTTGTGGCTCATTCCACTCGTTCTGTTGGGGCATCCTGGGCTCTCCAGAATAAAGCTTCGGCCTCACAGATTTGCAAGGTGTCTACCTGGTCGTCTTTGCACACTTTCTCGAGGTTTTATCGGGTTCATACTTTCGCATCGGCTGATGCTAGTCTGGGGCGTAAGGTGTTGCAGGCGGCAGTGGATCAGCCGTCTGCCTGATTTATCTGCCCACCCAAGGGATGGCTTTGGTACGTCCCACTGTCTGTGTCCCCCAATGGAGCCGATAGAGAAAAGGAGATTTTTTTTTAACACTTACCGTAAAATCTCTTTCTCGAAGGATCCATTGGAGGACACAGCTCCTGACCTTTTTGTTTTTTTTCCTTTGGTTCTCTGTCCGAGGGCGTGTTCAGTTATGTTTTTTCTTCTGGTTCTCGGACAGTTTTGGGTTATTCCTTGACCTATTGGTCTCCTCCTATTGCTCTGGAACTTAAACTGACTAGCTCAGAGCCTGAAGGCGGATGTATCCTGCTGGGAGGAGATGACTTTTTTTTTTATCACCATAGTGTCACACCTAGAGACATGCATACAAAATGCCAACATCTATGTGTATGTTCCCATACCATGCAAAATTATAACAAAAAAGAAAAACCAAGGGATTCAGGGACACAAATTTCAATCTTTATTGTTTAGCAAAAAAGACATACATTCAAAAAAAGGCACAAAATACCAAGATGGTCCTACAAATACACAACCGGAGGTCCTAGAAAAAGGGGTTAATCCCCGAAATTACCTGTATATCCAGATAGCTAAAAGAGCCTACTTATAATAATAAAAGTGTCCCAACTAGTGGCTGCACCCAGTAAGGTAACAGCCATATACATTTATACACATAGCAAGAGGTTGTTAACTTCACCTTCTAGGGACACACCAGGACCTCCGTCACCCAACGTTTCGCAATTAAATGCTTCTTCCGGTTGTGTATTTGTAGGACCATCTTGGTATTTTGTGCCTTTTTTTGAATGTATGTCTTTTTTGTTAAACAATAAAGATTGAAATTTGTGTCCCTGAATACCTTGGTTTTTCTTTTTTTGTATAATTTTGCATGGTACGGGAACATACACATAGATGTTGGCATTTTGTATGCATGTCTCTAGGAGGTGTGACACTATGGTGATAAAAAAAAAGTCATCTCCTCCCAGCAGGATACATCCGCCTTCAGGCTCTGAGCTAGTCAGTTTAAGTTCCAGAGCAATAGGAGGAGACCAATAGGTCAAGGAATAACCCAAAACTGTCCGAGAACCAGAGAGAAAAAACATAACTGAACACGCCCTCGGACAGAGAACCAAAGGAAAAAAAAAAAAAAAAAAAGAAAAATGATAAGATACACCCACTGTCTGTGTCCCCCAGTGGTGCCTTCGAGAAAGATTTTACGGTAAGTGTTAAAAAAAAAAAACTTTTTTCTCATTTCAGATCGGTGTATGCAGAGGACTTCTTCGGATACAGTGGACTACGTCTGACCAGTGTTTCCCCCCCCCCCCCCCTTAAATATTAATAAAATGGCTAACGAGGGCTTGTGGGGAGTGTTTTTTTGGAATAAAAGTTTTTAAAAAGTGTTCTTTTTAATTTCCTTTACAGGCTTAGTAATGGAAGTCGTCTTATAGACAGAGTATATTACTATGCCGGGGCTTAGCATTAGCCCACAAAACAGCGCTAACCCCCAATTTATTACCCCTGTACCCACCGCCACAGGGGTGCCAGGAAGAGCCGGTACCAACAGGCCCAGAGCATCAAAAATGGCGCTCCTGGGCCTAGGCAGTAACAAGCTGGCGTTATTTAGACTGGGGAGGACCAGTAACAATGGTCCCTCGCCCACTCTGGTAACGTCAGGCTGTTGGTATTTGGCTGAGAATGAAAATACAGGGAACCCTATGCGTTGTTTTTTTTTTGTTTTTTCCCCTCACTCTCCCCCCCCTCGCCCACCCCGCAAAAATATAAATAAAAAAAAAAAAAATTTAAAAAAAAAGGGTTCCCTGTATTTTCTGAATCAGCAAGATATCAACAGCCTGACGTTACCAGGGGGCGAGGACCATTGTTTCTTGTCCTCCCCAGCCTAAATAACACCAGCCTGTTACCGCCTAGACACAGGAGCGCCATTTTTTTGCTGGTACCCCGGCTCTTCCTGGCACCCCAGTGGTGGTGGGTACCAGGGTAATAATTGGGGGTTAGTGCTGTTTTTTGGGCCTAATGCTAAGCCCTGGCTTAGTAAAAGGACTCTGTCTATAAGACTACTTCCATTACTAAGCCTGTAATAAATAAATAAGCAGTGTCTCCTCCTCCTCACCTTCCTCCCCCCGGTAGCCGCCTCCTCCTCCTCACCTTCCTCCCCCGGTAGCCTCCTCCTTACCCTTCCCAGCTGTCTAGCCTGGTCCTCTCTGTCCTCCATAAAGTAAGATCAATTTTAGATTTATTGGTTAAAATTTTAATGTACAAAAACATTCCTGGTTGTGACGTGACTGCTCGAGCGCTGAACGTGGGCAGAAGATCCGTGCACTGTACACAGTCATTCATATATGAGGCTCTGCCTGGTTATGAAGCTCCACCCCCTGCGTTGAGGGGGGGGGGGGGGGCCTGCCTTGATGTTTTTCCGTCTCATTTCAGCCTTGTAAGATCACAGTGACACCTCCAAGAAAGTCTGTGACCAATGGTGGAATCACGGAGGGTGGTGGTTTGAGGCGGCACCATCCCCATAGTCAGCAGGTGATATCATCAGATCTGATCAGCTGATTAACAGGAGAGGTCAGAGTTC
>NW_026608657.1:0-58537 GCF_029499605.1 Hyla sarda
TGACCATGCATTGCTTCTGTGGTATTGCAAAGGCAAAAGACAAATGCTTCCAGCCATCCATTGCACTAATGGATTGGTCATCAGCTGGCTGTCTATGTCCCGCATCAATATAGACCAAAGTACAGAGGGTTAGGCTATGCTATTGTGCACCTACCTGATGCATCAGAAGGTGCGAGGCCCTTGCTAAATTCTGTGCACAGACTTTGAGATCTATACTTTAGACTGTATCTAAACCTGCTCCAACATGGACTGACATTCTGGCCTACTTTCAGCCGATGCGACTTGTCTGTCGCTGAACAGTCGCTTTTTATGTATTCAGCACCTATGTATAATGTTGTAAAAATGCTCTAGAAGCTAAAGTCGCAGAAATGTCACACATATTTGGCCTGCAACTTTCTGTGCGACAAATTCAGACAGGAAAAATCAGTATAAATCCTTAGAAAATTATCCCCCAGTGTCTCCATCTGCTGGCGGTATTGAATAAGCATTGCTGCACTGATGGGGTATGCATTAGACGAAAAAAAAGAAGAAAAAGAAGAATAATACGCCCAGAAAAGAGGCGAAAAGGAGAAAAACGTAAAAAACGTGAAAAAAAAGTAAGAGGAAGAGAAGGGAAAAAAAGGTGGAAATGGGTTTAAAAGTGATTTCGGCGGAGAAATATATATATATATATATATATATATATATATATATATATATATACGCGCACACACACACATATATATAAACGTATTCTCCGTTGAGATATTGCAGCCGCTGCTGTGTCCAGGCCCAGGAGCCTTAGCACTGTGCTGTGATGTCACTCAATACCACTGACATCACTAGGTGTAAACAACATCTCTCCTTTGCTGTGTATGTGACTATGGAGCTGTTTGGTGATGTCGTCTATTATGGCCTTCATAGAAGCAACAGGAGATTGTTGCATCCATCTAGAACCCTCAGAACTACAGTGCTATGATGTCACTCACTTTCCACAGGCCTTGCAGAGTGTAAACAACAACAACCCAGCTTTGTTGTGTATGTAACCATAGGGATTTGTGATGTCACCTAGAACCTTCACAGCAGCGACAGCTTTATGAGGAGCATCAGCACTGCTCTGCCTGAGCAGAACCATCACCGCCATAGGTTGTCAAATAACCCGGATTTAACCCACACAGGTAAGTCCAATGGGGTGCAGGCATGTCCTCTATGCTTACAGCTTCCCGTGGGTGTTGGTTTGATACCGTTTGGGGACAGCCAAGGAGGCATCTGCAGGCAACAAAGGTAGGTGTGTGCTTGTGTGTGTGTTTCCTATGCAGATCCTAAGCCCAGTGTCACATGCAAGTAGGAGGAGTAAGAAGGGTTCCTGGCAAATCCGGGTTATGGATTGCATTTAAAAAGGCCCGTGGGAGTGCAATGGGCCCCTGTCTTGCTGCTTAGCAATAATGGTATGGGTTTAGGTTCTGCTGTGTGTACTGGTGGTTGACTGCCCCCCAGCCCAGAGTGTGCATGGAAAATTGTCTGGCAGCCTCCCTGACAGCAAGCAGTGATAGTGCCCATGAAGGGGACCTTGTTGGGCCCGCCCCTTTCACGGTTATCGCTTCTCGGCCTTTTGGCTAAGATCAAGTGTAGTATCTGTTCTTATCAGTTTAATATCTGATACGTCCCTATCTGGGGACCATATATTAAATGGCATTTTTGAGAACGGGGGCCGATTTCGAAGCTTGCTTCCGTCGCCCTATGCATTGACCCGATATGGCAGTATCTTCGGGTACAGTGCACCACCCCCTTACAGGGTTAAAAAGAAAGATTCCTACTTTCATTGCTACCTGCTTGCTGGCTAGCCAGCTAGCCAGCCCTGTGGGCCTTGCTGCTGCTGCAGCCAAAAAACAAAAGGTGGTGCTGCTGCTGCTTCTGCTGCTTCTGCTTCTGCTTGTGTCTGGCCCCTGTTGGAGCGTCCAGGCACAGGACTTCTGCTGCTGCTGACTAAATGGCCTCCTTAATTGGATCATTTGAGTAGCCAGCACACCTGTGCAGGTAGGGCATGACATGATAGGCAGCTGCCTTGATAGCGGGTGGGTGCTGAATGTTCCTAATTGACAAAATAAGATTAATGCTTATGAAGAAATATAAAATCTCATCCCTTCCCCAATATCGCGCCACACCCCTACCCCTTAATTCCCTGGTTGAACGTGATGGACATATGTCTTTTTTCGACCGTACTAACTATGTAACTATGTAACATAACATGGGGGGGGGGGTCTCCTGGCTGTTCACACAGGTGTGTCATTGCTGTACATTGACCATGCATTGCTTCTGTGGTATTGCAAAGGCAAAGACAAATGCTTCCAGCCATCCATTGCACTAATGGATTGGTCATCAGCTGGCTGTCTATGTCCCGCATCAATATAGACCAAAGTACAGAGGGTTAGGCTATGCTATTGTGCACCTACCTGATGCATCAGAAGGTGCGAGGCCCTTGCTAAATTCTGTGCACAGACTTTGAGATCTATACTTTAGACTGTATCTAAACCTGCTCCAACATGGACTGACATTCTGGCCTACTTTCAGCCGATGCGACTTGTCTGTCGCTGAACAGTCGCTTTTTATGTATTCAGCACCTATGTATAATGTTGTAAAAATGCTCTAGAAGCTAAAGTCGCAGAAATGTCACACATATTTGGCCTGCAACTTTCTGTGCGACAAATTCAGACAGGAAAAATCAGTATAAATCCTTAGAAAATTATCCCCCAGTGTCTCCATCTGCTGGCGGTATTGAATAAGCATTGCTGCACTGATGGGGTATGCATTAGACGAAAAAAAGAAGAAAAAGAAGAATAATACGCCAGAAAAGAGGCGAAAAGGAGAAAAACGTAAAAAAACGTGAAAAAAAAGTAAGAGGAAGAGAAGGGAAAAAAGGTGGAAATGGGTTTAAAAGTGATTTCGGCGGAGAAATATATATATATATATATATATATATATATATATATATATATACGCGCACACACACACATATATATAAACGTATTCTCCGTTGAGATATTGCAGCCGCTGCTGTGTCAGGCCCAGGAGCCTTAGCACTGTGCTGTGATGTCACTCAATACCACTGACATCACTAGGTGTAAACAACATCTCTCCTTTGCTGTGTATGTGACTATGGAGCTGTTTGGTGATGTCGTCTATTATGGCCTTCATAGAAGCAACAGGAGATTGTTGCATCCATCTAGAACCCTCAGAACTACAGTGCTATGATGTCACTCACTTCCACAGGCCTTGCAGAGTGTAAACAACAACAACCCAGCTTTGTTGTGTATGTAACCATAGGGATTTGTGATGTCACCTAGAACCTTCACAGCAGCGACAGCTTTATGAGGAGCATCAGCACTGCTCTGCCTGAGCAGAACCATCACCGCCATAGGTTGTCAAATAACCCGGATTTAACCCACACAGGTAAGTCCAATGGGGTGCAGGCATGTCCTCTATGCTTACAGCTTCCCGTGGGTGTTGGTTTGATACCCGTTTGGGGACAGCCAAGGAGGCATCTGCAGGCAACAAAGGTAGGTGTGTCGCTTGTGTGTGTGTTTCCTATGCAGATCCTAAGCCCAGTGTCACATGCAAGTAGGAGGAGTAAGAAGGGTTCCTGGCAAATCCGGGTTATGGATTGCATTTAAAAAGGCCCCGTGGGAGTGCAATGGGCCCCTGTCTTGCTGCTTAGCAATAATGGTATGGGTTTAGGTTCTGCTGTGTGTACTGGTGGTTGACTGCCCCCCAGCCCAGAGTGTGCATGGAAAATTGTCTGGCAGCCTCCCTGACAGCAAGCAGTGATAGTGCCCATGAAGGGGACCTTGTTGGGCCCGCCCCTTTCACGGTTATCGCTTCTCGGCCTTTTGGCTAGATCAAGTGTAGTATCTGTTCTTATCAGTTTAATATCTGATACCGTCCCCTATCTGGGGACCATATATTAAATGGATTTTTGAGAACGGGGGCCGATTTCGAAGCTTGCTTCCGTCGCCCTATGCATTGACCCGATATGGCAGTATCTTCGGGTACAGTGCACCACCCCCTTACAGGTTAAAAAGAAAGATTCCTACTTTCATTGCTACCTGCTTGCTGCTAGCCAGCTAGCCAGCCCTGTGGGCCTTGCTGCTGCTGCAGCCAAAAAACAAAAGGTGGTGCTGCTGCTGCTTCTGCTGCTTCTGCTTCTGCTTGTGTCTGGCCCCTGTTGGAGCGTCCAGGCACAGGACTTCTGCTGCTGCTGACTAAATGGCCTCCTTAATTGGATCATTTGAGTAGCCAGCACACCTGTGCAGGTAGGGCATGACATGATAGGCAGCTGCCTTGATAGCGGGTGGGTGCTGAATGTTCCTAATTGACAAAATAAGATTAATGCTTATGAAGAAATATAAAATCTCATCCCTTCCCCAATATCGCGCCACACCCCTACCCCTTAATTCCCTGGTTGAACGTGATGGACATATGTCTTTTTTCGACCGTACTAACTATGTAACTATGTAACATAACATGGGGGGGGGGGTCTCCTGGCTGTTCACACAGGTGTGTCATTGCTGTACATTGACCATGCATTGCTTCTGTGGTATTGCAAAGGCAAAGACAAATGCTTCCAGCCATCCATTGCACTAATGGATTGGTCATCAGCTGGCTGTCTATGTCCCGCATCAATATAGACCAAAGTACAGAGGGTTAGGCTATGCTATTGTGCACCTACCTGATGCATCAGAAGGTGCGAGGCCTTGCTAAATTCTGTGCACAGACTTTGAGATCTATACTTTAGACTGTATCTAAACCTGCTCCAACATGGACTGACATTCTGGCCTACTTTCAGCCGATGCGACTTGTCTGTCGCTGAACAGTCGCTTTTTATGTATTCAGCACCTATGTATAATGTTGTAAAAATGCTCTAGAAGCTAAAGTCGCAGAAATGTCACACATATTTGGCCTGCAACTTTCTGTGCGACAAATTCAGACAGGAAAAATCAGTATAAATCCTTAGAAAATTATCCCCAGTGTCTCCATCTGCTGGCGGTATTGAATAAGCATTGCTGCACTGATGGGGTATGCATTAGACGAAAAAAAAGAAGAAAAAGAAGAATAATACGCCCAGAAAAGAGGCGAAAAGGAGAAAAACGTAAAAAAAACGTGAAAAAAAAGTAAGAGGAAGAGAAGGGAAAAAAAGGTGGAAATGGGTTTAAAAGTGATTTCGGCGGAGAAATATATATATATATATATATATATATATATATATATATATATATACGCGCACACACACACATATATATAAACGTATTCTCCGTTGAGATATTGCAGCCGCTGCTGTGTCCAGGCCCAGGAGCCTTAGCACTGTGCTGTGATGTCACTCAATACCACTGACATCACTAGGGTGTAAACAACATCTCTCCTTTGCTGTGTATGTGACTATGGAGCTGTTTGGTGATGTCGTCTATTATGGCCTTCATAGAAGCAACAGGAGATTGTTGCATCCATCTAGAACCCTCAGAACTACAGTGCTATGATGTCACTCACTTCCACAGGCCTTGCAGAGTGTAAACAACAACAACCCAGCTTTGTTGTGTATGTAACCATAGGGATTTGTGATGTCACCTAGAACCTTCACAGCAGCGACAGCTTTATGAGGAGCATCAGCACTGCTCTGCCTGAGCAGAACCATCACCGCCATAGGTTGTCAAATAACCCGGATTTAACCCACACAGGTAAGTCCAATGGGGTGCAGGCATGTCCTCTATGCTTACAGCTTCCCGTGGGTGTTGGTTTGATACCGTTTGGGGACAGCCAAGGAGGCATCTGCAGGCAACAAAGGTAGGTGTGTGCTTGTGTGTGTGTTTCCTATGCAGATCCTAAGCCCAGTGTCACATGCAAGTAGGAGGAGTAAGAAGGGTTCCTGGCAAATCCGGGTTATGGATTGCATTTAAAAAGGCCCCGTGGGAGTGCAATGGGCCCCTGTCTTGCTGCTTAGCAATAATGGTATGGGTTTAGGTCTGCTGTGTGTACTGGTGGTTGACTGCCCCCCAGCCCAGAGTGTGCATGGAAAATTGTCTGGCAGCCTCCCTGACAGCAAGCAGTGATAGTGCCCATGAAGGGGACCTTGTTGGGCCCGCCCCTTTCACGGTTATCGCTTCTCGGCCTTTTGGCTAAGATCAAGTGTAGTATCTGTTCTTATCAGTTTAATATCTGATACGTCCCCTATCTGGGGACCATATATTAAATGGATTTTTGAGAACGGGGGCCGATTTCGAAGCTTGCTTCCGTCGCCCTATGCATTGACCCGATATGGCAGTATCTTCGGGTACAGTGCACCACCCCCTTACAGGGTTAAAAAGAAAGATTCCTACTTTCATTGCTACCTGCTTGCTGGCTAGCCAGCTAGCCAGCCCTGTGGGCCTTGCTGCTGCTGCAGCCAAAAAACAAAAGGTGGTGCTGCTGCTGCTTCTGCTGCTTCTGCTTCTGCTTGTGTCTGGCCCCTGTTGGAGCGTCCAGGCACAGGACTTCTGCTGCTGCTGACTAAATGGCCTCCTTAATTGGATCATTTGAGTAGCCAGCACACCTGTGCAGGTAGGGCATGACATGATAGGCAGCTGCCTTGATAGCGGGTGGGTGCTGAATGTTCCTAATTGACAAAATAAGATAATGCTTATGAAGAAATATAAAATCTCATCCCTTCCCCAATATCGCGCCACACCCCTACCCCTTAATTCCCTGGTTGAACGTGATGGACATATGTCTTTTTTCGACCGTACTAACTATGTAACTATGTAACATAACATGGGGGGGGGGGTCTCCTGGCTGTTCACACAGGTGTGTCATTGCTGTACATTGACCATGCATTGCTTCTGTGGTATTGCAAAGGCAAAGACAAATGCTTCCAGCCATCCATTGCACTAATGGATTGGTCATCAGCTGGCTGTCTATGTCCCGCATCAATATAGACCAAAGTACAGAGGGTTAGGCTATGCTATTGTGCACCTACCTGATGCATCAGAAGGTGCGAGGCCCTTGCTAAATTCTGTGCACAGACTTTGAGATCTATACTTTAGACTGTATCTAAACCTGCTCCAACATGGACTGACATTCTGGCCTACTTTCAGCCGATGCGACTTGTCTGTCGCTGAACAGTCGCTTTTTATGTATTCAGCACCTATGTATAATGTTGTAAAAATGCTCTAGAAGCTAAAGTCGCAGAAATGTCACACATATTTGGCCTGCAACTTTCTGTGCGACAAATTCAGACAGGAAAAATCAGTATAAATCCTTAGAAAATTATCCCCCAGTGTCTCCATCTGCTGGCGGTATTGAATAAGCATTGCTGCACTGATGGGGTATGCATTAGACGAAAAAAAGAAGAAAAAAGAAGAATAATACGCCCAGAAAAGAGGCGAAAAGGAGAAAAACGTAAAAAAACGTGAAAAAAAAGTAAGAGGAAGAGAAGGGAAAAAAAGGTGGAAATGGGTTTAAAAGTGATTTCGGCGGAGAAATATATATATATATATATATATATATATATATATATATATATATATATATATATACGCGCACACACACACATATATATAAACGTATTCTCCGTTGAGATATTGCAGCCGCTGCTGTGTCCAGGCCCAGGAGCCTTAGCACTGTGCTGTGATGTCACTCAATACCACTGACATCACTAGGTGTAAACAACATCTCTCCTTTGCTGTGTATGTGACTATGGAGCTGTTTGGTGATGTCGTCTATTATGGCCTTCATAGAAGCAACAGGAGATTGTTGCATCCATCTAGAACCCTCAGAACTACAGTGCTATGATGTCACTCACTTCCACAGGCCTTGCAGAGTGTAAACAACAACAACCCAGCTTTGTTGTGTATGTAACCATAGGGATTTGTGATGTCACCTAGAACTTCACAGCAGCGACAGCTTTATGAGGAGCATCAGCACTGCTCTGCCTGAGCAGAACCATCACCGCCATAGGTTGTCAAATAACCCGGATTTAACCCACACAGGTAAGTCCAATGGGGTGCAGGCATGTCCTCTATGCTTACAGCTTCCCGTGGGTGTTGGTTTGATACCGTTTGGGGACAGCCAAGGAGGCATCTGCAGGCAACAAAGGTAGGTGTGTGCTTGTGTGTGTGTTTCCTATGCAGATCCTAAGCCCAGTGTCACATGCAAGTAGGAGGAGTAAGAAGGGTTCCTGGCAAATCCGGTTATGGATTGCATTTAAAAAGGCCCCGTGGGAGTGCAATGGGCCCCTGTCTTGCTGCTTAGCAATAATGGTATGGGTTTAGGTTCTGCTGTGTGTACTGGTGGTTGACTGCCCCCCAGCCCAGAGTGTGCATGGAAAATTGTCTGGCAGCCTCCCTGACAGCAAGCAGTGATAGTGCCCATGAAGGGGACCTTGTTGGGCCCGCCCCTTTCACGGTTATCGCTTCTCGGCCTTTTGGCTAAGATCAAGTGTAGTATCTGTTCTTATCAGTTTAATATCTGATACGTCCCCTATCTGGGGACCATATATTAAATGGATTTTTGAGAACGGGGGCCGATTTCGAAGCTTGCTTCCGTCGCCCTATGCATTGACCCGATATGGCAGTATCTTCGGGTACAGTGCACCACCCCTTACAGGGTTAAAAAGAAAGATTCCTACTTTCATTGTGCTACCTGCTTGCTGGCTAGCCAGCTAGCCAGCCCTGTGGGCCTTGCTGCTGCTGCAGCCAAAAAACAAAAGGTGGTGCTGCTGCTGCTTCTGCTGCTTCTGCTTCTGCTTGTGTCTGGCCCCTGTTGGAGCGTCCAGGCACAGGACTTCTGCTGCTGCTGACTAAATGGCCTCCTTAATTGGATCATTTGAGTAGCCAGCACACCTGTGCAGGTAGGGCATGACATGATAGGCAGCTGCCTTGATAGCGGGTGGGTGCTGAATGTTCCTAATTGACAAAATAAGATTAATGCTTATGAAGAAATATAAAATCTCATCCCTTCCCCAATATCGCGCCACACCCCTACCCCTTAATTCCCTGGTTGAACGTGATGGACATATGTCTTTTTTCGACCGTACTAACTATGTAACTATGTAACATAACATGGGGGGGGGGGGGTCTCCTGGCTGTTCACACAGGTGTGTCATTGCTGTACATTGACCATGCATTGCTTCTGTGGTATTGCAAAGGCAAAGACAAATGCTTCCAGCCATCCATTGCACTAATGGATTGGTCATCAGCTGGCTGTCTATGTCCCGCATCAATATAGACCAAAGTACAGAGGGTTAGGCTATGCTATTGTGCACCTACCTGATGCATCAGAAGGTGCGAGGCCCTTGCTAAATTCTGTGCACAGACTTTGAGATCTATACTTTAGACTGTATCTAAACCTGCTCCAACATGGACTGACATTCTGGCCTACTTTCAGCCGATGCGACTTGTCTGTCGCTGAACAGTCGCTTTTTATGTATTCAGCACCTATGTATAATGTTGTAAAAATGCTCTAGAAGCTAAAGTCGCAGAAATGTCACACATATTTGGCCTGCAACTTTCTGTGCGACAAATTCAGACAGGAAAAATCAGTATAAATCCTTAGAAAATTATCCCCCAGTGTCTCCATCTGCTGGCGGTATTGAATAAGCATTGCTGCACTGATGGGGTATGCATTAGACGAAAAAAAAGAAGAAAAAGAAGAATAATACGCCCAGAAAAGAGGCGAAAAGGAGAAAAACGTAAAAAAACGTGAAAAAAAAGTAAGAGGAAGAGAAGGGAAAAAAAGGTGGAAATGGGTTTAAAAGTGATTTCGGCGGAGAAATATATATATATATATATATATATATATATATATATATATATATATACGCGCACACACACACATATATATAAACGTATTCTCCGTTGAGATATTGCAGCCGCTGCTGTGTCCAGGCCCAGGAGCCTTAGCACTGTGCTGTGATGTCACTCAATACCACTGACATCACTAGGTGTAAACAACATCTCTCCTTTGCTGTGTATGTGACTATGGAGCTGTTTGGTGATGTCGTCTATTATGGCCTTCATAGAAGCAACAGGAGATTGTTGCATCCATCTAGAACCCTCAGAACTACAGTGCTATGATGTCACTCACTTCCACAGGCCTTGCAGAGTGTAAACAACAACAACCCAGCTTTGTTGTGTATGTAACCATAGGGATTTGTGATGTCACCTAGAACCTTCACAGCAGCGACAGCTTTATGAGGAGCATCAGCACTGCTCTGCCTGAGCAGAACCATCACCGCCATAGGTTGTCAAATAACCCGGATTTAACCCACACAGGTAAGTCCAATGGGGTGCAGGCATGTCCTCTATGCTTACAGCTTCCCGTGGGTGTTGGTTTGATACCGTTTGGGGACAGCCAAGGAGGCATCTGCAGGCAACAAAGGTAGGTGTGTGCTTGTGTGTGTGTTTCCTATGCAGATCCTAAGCCCAGTGTCACATGCAAGTAGGAGGAGTAAGAAGGGTTCCTGGCAAATCCGGGTTATGGATTGCATTTAAAAAGGCCCCGTGGGAGTGCAATGGGCCCCTGTCTTGCTGCTTAGCAATAATGGTATGGGTTTAGGTTCTGCTGTGTGTACTGGTGGTTGACTGCCCCCCAGCCCAGAGTGTGCATGGAAAATTGTCTGGCAGCCTCCCTGACAGCAAGCAGTGATAGTGCCCATGAAGGGGACCTTGTTGGGCCCGCCCCTTTCACGGTTATCGCTTCTCGGCCTTTTGGCTAAGATCAAGTGTAGTATCTGTTCTTATCAGTTTAATATCTGATACGTCCCCTATCTGGGGACCATATATTAAATGGATTTTTGAGAACGGGGGCCGATTTCGAAGCTTGCTTCCGTCGCCCTATGCATTGACCCGATATGGCAGTATCTTCGGGTACAGTGCACCACCCCCTTACAGGGTTAAAAAGAAAGATTCCTACTTTCATTGCTACCTGCTTGCTGGCTAGCCAGCTAGCCAGCCCTGTGGGCCTTGCTGCTGCTGCAGCCAAAAAACAAAAGGTGGTGCTGCTGCTGCTTCTGCTGCTTCTGCTTCTGCTTGTGTCTGGCCCCTGTTGGAGCGTCCAGGCACAGGACTTCTGCTGCTGCTGACTAAATGGCCTCCTTAATTGGATCATTTGAGTAGCCAGCACACCTGTGCAGGTAGGGCATGACATGATAGGCAGCTGCCTTGATAGCGGGTGGGTGCTGAATGTTCCTAATTGACAAAATAAGATTAATGCTTATGAAGAAATATAAAATCTCATCCCTTCCCCAATATCGCGCCACACCCCTACCCCTTAATTCCCTGGTTGAACGTGATGGACATATGTCTTTTTTCGACCGTACTAACTATGTAACTATGTAACATAACATGGGGGGGGGGGGTCTCCTGGCTGTTCACACAGGTGTGTCATTGCTGTACATTGACCATGCATTGCTTCTGTGGTATTGCAAAGGCAAAGACAAATGCTTCCAGCCATCCATTGCACTAATGGATTGGTCATCAGCTGGCTGTCTATGTCCCGCATCAATATAGACCAAAGTACAGAGGGTTAGGCTATGCTATTGTGCACCTACCTGATGCATCAGAAGGTGCGAGGCCCTTGCTAAATTCTGTGCACAGACTTTGAGATCTATACTTTAGACTGTATCTAAACCTGCTCCAACATGGACTGACATTCTGGCCTACTTTCAGCCGATGCGACTTGTCTGTCGCTGAACAGTCGCTTTTTATGTATTCAGCACCTATGTATAATGTTGTAAAAATGCTCTAGAAGCTAAAGTCGCAGAAATGTCACACATATTTGGCCTGCAACTTTCTGTGCGACAAATTCAGACAGGAAAAATCAGTATAAATCCTTAGAAAATTATCCCCCAGTGTCTCCATCTGCTGGCGGTATTGAATAAGCATTGCTGCACTGATGGGGTATGCATTAGACGAAAAAAAAGAAGAAAAAGAAGAATAATACGCCCAGAAAAGAGGCGAAAAGGAGAAAAACGTAAAAAAACGTGAAAAAAAAGTAAGAGGAAGAGAAGGGAAAAAAAGGTGGAAATGGGTTTAAAAGTGATTTCGGCGGAGAAATATATATATATATATATATATATATATATATATATATATATATACGCGCACACACACACATATATATAAACGTATTCTCCGTTGAGATATTGCAGCCGCTGCTGTGTCCAGGCCCAGGAGCCTTAGCACTGTGCTGTGATGTCACTCAATACCACTGACATCACTAGGTGTAAACAACATCTCTCCTTTGCTGTGTATGTGACTATGGAGCTGTTTGGTGATGTCGTCTATTATGGCCTTCATAGAAGCAACAGGAGATTGTTGCATCCATCTAGAACCCTCAGAACTACAGTGCTATGATGTCACTCACTTCCACAGGCCTTGCAGAGTGTAAACAACAACAACCCAGCTTTGTTGTGTATGTAACCATAGGGATTTGTGATGTCACCTAGAACCTTCACAGCAGCGACAGCTTTATGAGGAGCATCAGCACTGCTCTGCCTGAGCAGAACCATCACCGCCATAGGTTGTCAAATAACCCGGATTTAACCCACACAGGTAAGTCCAATGGGGTGCAGGCATGTCCTCTATGCTTACAGCTTCCCGTGGGTGTTGGTTTGATACCGTTTGGGGACAGCCAAGGAGGCATCTGCAGGCAACAAAGGTAGGTGTGTGCTTGTGTGTGTGTTTCCTATGCAGATCCTAAGCCCAGTGTCACATGCAAGTAGGAGGAGTAAGAAGGGTTCCTGGCAAATCCGGGTTATGGATTGCATTTAAAAAGGCCCCGTGGGAGTGCAATGGGCCCCTGTCTTGCTGCTTAGCAATAATGGTATGGGTTTAGGTTCTGCTGTGTGTACTGGTGGTTGACTGCCCCCCAGCCCAGAGTGTGCATGGAAAATTGTCTGGCAGCCTCCCTGACAGCAAGCAGTGATAGTGCCCATGAAGGGGACCTTGTTGGGCCCGCCCCTTTCACGGTTATCGCTTCTCGGCCTTTTGGCTAAGATCAAGTGTAGTATCTGTTCTTATCAGTTTAATATCTGATACGTCCCCTATCTGGGGACCATATATTAAATGGATTTTTGAGAACGGGGGCCGATTTCGAAGCTTGCTTCCGTCGCCCTATGCATTGACCCGATATGGCAGTATCTTCGGGTACAGTGCACCACCCCCTTACAGGGTTAAAAAGAAAGATTCCTACTTTCATTGCTACCTGCTTGCTGGCTAGCCAGCTAGCCAGCCCTGTGGGCCTTGCTGCTGCTGCAGCCAAAAAACAAAAGGTGGTGCTGCTGCTGCTTCTGCTGCTTCTGCTTCTGCTTGTGTCTGGCCCCTGTTGGAGCGTCCAGGCACAGGACTTCTGCTGCTGCTGACTAAATGGCCTCCTTAATTGGATCATTTGAGTAGCCAGCACACCTGTGCAGGTAGGGCATGACATGATAGGCAGCTGCCTTGATAGCGGGTGGGTGCTGAATGTTCCTAATTGACAAAATAAGATTAATGCTTATGAAGAAATATAAAATCTCATCCCTTCCCCAATATCGCGCCACACCCCTACCCCTTAATTCCCTGGTTGAACGTGATGGACATATGTCTTTTTTCGACCGTACTAACTATGTAACTATGTAACATAACATGGGGGGGGGGGGTCTCCTGGCTGTTCACACAGGTGTGTCATTGCTGTACATTGACCATGCATTGCTTCTGTGGTATTGCAAAGGCAAAGACAAATGCTTCCAGCCATCCATTGCACTAATGGATTGGTCATCAGCTGGCTGTCTATGTCCCGCATCAATATAGACCAAAGTACAGAGGGTTAGGCTATGCTATTGTGCACCTACCTGATGCATCAGAAGGTGCGAGGCCCTTGCTAAATTCTGTGCACAGACTTTGAGATCTATACTTTAGACTGTATCTAAACCTGCTCCAACATGGACTGACATTCTGGCCTACTTTCAGCCGATGCGACTTGTCTGTCGCTGAACAGTCGCTTTTTATGTATTCAGCACCTATGTATAATGTTGTAAAAATGCTCTAGAAGCTAAAGTCGCAGAAATGTCACACATATTTGGCCTGCAACTTTCTGTGCGACAAATTCAGACAGGAAAAATCAGTATAAATCCTTAGAAAATTATCCCCCAGTGTCTCCATCTGCTGGCGGTATTGAATAAGCATTGCTGCACTGATGGGGTATGCATTAGACGAAAAAAAAGAAGAAAAAGAAGAATAATACGCCCAGAAAAGAGGCGAAAAGGAGAAAAACGTAAAAAAACGTGAAAAAAAAGTAAGAGGAAGAGAAGGGAAAAAAAGGTGGAAATGGGTTTAAAAGTGATTTCGGCGGAGAAATATATATATATATATATATATATATATATATATATATATATATATATACGCGCACACACACACATATATATAAACGTATTCTCCGTTGAGATATTGCAGCCGCTGCTGTGTCCAGGCCCAGGAGCCTTAGCACTGTGCTGTGATGTCACTCAATACCACTGACATCACTAGGTGTAAACAACATCTCTCCTTTGCTGTGTATGTGACTATGGAGCTGTTTGGTGATGTCGTCTATTATGGCCTTCATAGAAGCAACAGGAGATTGTTGCATCCATCTAGAACCCTCAGAACTACAGTGCTATGATGTCACTCACTTCCACAGGCCTTGCAGAGTGTAAACAACAACAACCCAGCTTTGTTGTGTATGTAACCATAGGGATTTGTGATGTCACCTAGAACCTTCACAGCAGCGACAGCTTTATGAGGAGCATCAGCACTGCTCTGCCTGAGCAGAACCATCACCGCCATAGGTTGTCAAATAACCCGGATTTAACCCACACAGGTAAGTCCAATGGGGTGCAGGCATGTCCTCTATGCTTACAGCTTCCCGTGGGTGTTGGTTTGATACCGTTTGGGGACAGCCAAGGAGGCATCTGCAGGCAACAAAGGTAGGTGTGTGCTTGTGTGTGTGTTTCCTATGCAGATCCTAAGCCCAGTGTCACATGCAAGTAGGAGGAGTAAGAAGGGTTCCTGGCAAATCCGGGTTATGGATTGCATTTAAAAAGGCCCCGTGGGAGTGCAATGGGCCCCTGTCTTGCTGCTTAGCAATAATGGTATGGGTTTAGGTTCTGCTGTGTGTACTGGTGGTTGACTGCCCCCCAGCCCAGAGTGTGCATGGAAAATTGTCTGGCAGCCTCCCTGACAGCAAGCAGTGATAGTGCCCATGAAGGGGACCTTGTTGGGCCCGCCCCTTTCACGGTTATCGCTTCTCGGCCTTTTGGCTAAGATCAAGTGTAGTATCTGTTCTTATCAGTTTTCATGCTGGTGGGGATGGGTGCTGCATGGAGGATGCAGGTGTACCAGGGCTTTCCGGGGCTGGTTCTGAGGAATCAGCTCGACGGCTGCCCCGATGTGACCTGTTCCCTCCGGGTCTCGCCATGAGGCTGAGAGGGTCTAGAGCCGAGGTACTTTTGTGCCTCGGGGAGTGGTGACCCCGAGGTGCCGAAACTCACTGGGAGAATAGGCTCACTGAGTTGAAGCACGGGCACCATAATCTCTTCACCTTGTGGCACTCACCTCTTGATTCCCGGCCTTCTGGCTAGGATCAGAGAAATTTTTATAGATCC
Organism: Hyla sarda; assembly: GCF_029499605.1. Classification (NCBI taxonomy): domain Eukaryota; kingdom Metazoa; phylum Chordata; class Amphibia; order Anura; family Hylidae; genus Hyla; species Hyla sarda. Next base: position 15,626 of record NW_026608657.1, read on the forward strand.
GGCCGGATGTCCGGGCAGTATATCTGCACACATTCACTTATTTATTTATTTTTTGTCTCACTGTGTCACTTTTTGCGTGTTGTGTGTTCACAGGATTTGTCAGGATGCGGTAGCCCTTCTGGGTGTCCCTCCTGGCGGTCTAGGGGAGGTGTGTGTGGCCATTAGGTTCCGCACCTCCCTGCAAACACCCCGGGTACCCCTGCTTTGGCAGGGTACCTACCGTAATCGGCTCTGCGGGCAGATACCTTGGCCAACGCCAAGGGGGATGCCGGGAGCATTTGTGGTCCCCTAGTAGCTTTGGCGAAAAGGGATATCGAACCTGGAACCTCGCAGGTACCTTTTGGTCCGGAGGCGAAGGGTAAGGTTTGTTGGGGGGCCTCTCTCCTATCGGAGAAGGGCTTGCGATAGACCGCATCCTTTGTGCACGTTTTTTTTAGTGTAACACGTTTGCACTTTTTCTTGCACTTTGGGTGAATCGAAAGCACGTTCCTCGGCTTTAGATAAAAAAAAAAAAAAAAAAAAATCTGTTCTTATCAGTTTAATATCTGATACGTCCCCTATCTGGGGACCATATATTAAATGGATTTTTGAGAACGGGGGCCGATTTCGAAGCTTGCTTCCGTCGCCCTATGCATTGACCCGATATGGCAGTATCTTCGGGTACAGTGCACCACCCCCTTACAGGGTTAAAAAGAAAGATTCCTACTTTCATTGCTACCTGCTTGCTGGCTAGCCAGCTAGCCAGCCCTGTGGGCCTTGCTGCTGCTGCAGCCAAAAAACAAAAGGTGGTGCTGCTGCTGCTTCTGCTGCTTCTGCTTCTGCTTGTGTCTGGCCCCTGTTGGAGCGTCCAGGCACAGGACTTCTGCTGCTGCTGACTAAATGGCCTCCTTAATTGGATCATTTGAGTAGCCAGCACACCTGTGCAGGTAGGGCATGACATGATAGGCAGCTGCCTTGATAGCGGGTGGGTGCTGAATGTTCCTAATTGACAAAATAAGATTAATGCTTATGAAGAAATATAAAATCTCATCCCTTCCCCAATATCGCGCCACACCCCTACCCCTTAATTCCCTGGTTGAACGTGATGGACATATGTCTTTTTTCGACCGTACTAACTATGTAACTATGTAACATAACATGGGGGGGGGGGGGTCTCCTGGCTGTTCACACAGGTGTGTCATTGCTGTACATTGACCATGCATTGCTTCTGTGGTATTGCAAAGGCAAAGACAAATGCTTCCAGCCATCCATTGCACTAATGGATTGGTCATCAGCTGGCTGTCTATGTCCCGCATCAATATAGACCAAAGTACAGAGGGTTAGGCTATGCTATTGTGCACCTACCTGATGCATCAGAAGGTGCGAGGCCCTTGCTAAATTCTGTGCACAGACTTTGAGATCTATACTTTAGACTGTATCTAAACCTGCTCCAACATGGACTGACATTCTGGCCTACTTTCAGCCGATGCGACTTGTCTGTCGCTGAACAGTCGCTTTTTATGTATTCAGCACCTATGTATAATGTTGTAAAAATGCTCTAGAAGCTAAAGTCGCAGAAATGTCACACATATTTGGCCTGCAACTTTCTGTGCGACAAATTCAGACAGGAAAAATCAGTATAAATCCTTAGAAAATTATCCCCCAGTGTCTCCATCTGCTGGCGGTATTGAATAAGCATTGCTGCACTGATGGGGTATGCATTAGACGAAAAAAAAGAAGAAAAAGAAGAATAATACGCCCAGAAAAGAGGCGAAAAGGAGAAAAACGTAAAAAAACGTGAAAAAAAAGTAAGAGGAAGAGAAGGGAAAAAAAGGTGGAAATGGGTTTAAAAGTGATTTCGGCGGAGAAATATATATATATATATATATATATATATATATATATATATATATATATATACGCGCACACACACACATATATATAAACGTATTCTCCGTTGAGATATTGCAGCCGCTGCTGTGTCCAGGCCCAGGAGCCTTAGCACTGTGCTGTGATGTCACTCAATACCACTGACATCACTAGGTGTAAACAACATCTCTCCTTTGCTGTGTATGTGACTATGGAGCTGTTTGGTGATGTCGTCTATTATGGCCTTCATAGAAGCAACAGGAGATTGTTGCATCCATCTAGAACCCTCAGAACTACAGTGCTATGATGTCACTCACTTCCACAGGCCTTGCAGAGTGTAAACAACAACAACCCAGCTTTGTTGTGTATGTAACCATAGGGATTTGTGATGTCACCTAGAACCTTCACAGCAGCGACAGCTTTATGAGGAGCATCAGCACTGCTCTGCCTGAGCAGAACCATCACCGCCATAGGTTGTCAAATAACCCGGATTTAACCCACACAGGTAAGTCCAATGGGGTGCAGGCATGTCCTCTATGCTTACAGCTTCCCGTGGGTGTTGGTTTGATACCGTTTGGGGACAGCCAAGGAGGCATCTGCAGGCAACAAAGGTAGGTGTGTGCTTGTGTGTGTGTTTCCTATGCAGATCCTAAGCCCAGTGTCACATGCAAGTAGGAGGAGTAAGAAGGGTTCCTGGCAAATCCGGGTTATGGATTGCATTTAAAAAGGCCCCGTGGGAGTGCAATGGGCCCCTGTCTTGCTGCTTAGCAATAATGGTATGGGTTTAGGTTCTGCTGTGTGTACTGGTGGTTGACTGCCCCCCAGCCCAGAGTGTGCATGGAAAATTGTCTGGCAGCCTCCCTGACAGCAAGCAGTGATAGTGCCCATGAAGGGGACCTTGTTGGGCCCGCCCCTTTCACGGTTATCGCTTCTCGGCCTTTTGGCTAAGATCAAGTGTAGTATCTGTTCTTATCAGTTTAATATCTGATACGTCCCCTATCTGGGGACCATATATTAAATGGATTTTTGAGAACGGGGGCCGATTTCGAAGCTTGCTTCCGTCGCCCTATGCATTGACCCGATATGGCAGTATCTTCGGGTACAGTGCACCACCCCCTTACAGGGTTAAAAAGAAAGATTCCTACTTTCATTGCTACCTGCTTGCTGGCTAGCCAGCTAGCCAGCCCTGTGGGCCTTGCTGCTGCTGCAGCCAAAAAACAAAAGGTGGTGCTGCTGCTGCTTCTGCTGCTTCTGCTTCTGCTTGTGTCTGGCCCCTGTTGGAGCGTCCAGGCACAGGACTTCTGCTGCTGCTGACTAAATGGCCTCCTTAATTGGATCATTTGAGTAGCCAGCACACCTGTGCAGGTAGGGCATGACATGATAGGCAGCTGCCTTGATAGCGGGTGGGTGCTGAATGTTCCTAATTGACAAAATAAGATTAATGCTTATGAAGAAATATAAAATCTCATCCCTTCCCCAATATCGCGCCACACCCCTACCCCTTAATTCCCTGGTTGAACGTGATGGACATATGTCTTTTTTCGACCGTACTAACTATGTAACTATGTAACATAACATGGGGGGGGGGGGTCTCCTGGCTGTTCACACAGGTGTGTCATTGCTGTACATTGACCATGCATTGCTTCTGTGGTATTGCAAAGGCAAAGACAAATGCTTCCAGCCATCCATTGCACTAATGGATTGGTCATCAGCTGGCTGTCTATGTCCCGCATCAATATAGACCAAAGTACAGAGGGTTAGGCTATGCTATTGTGCACCTACCTGATGCATCAGAAGGTGCGAGGCCCTTGCTAAATTCTGTGCACAGACTTTGAGATCTATACTTTAGACTGTATCTAAACCTGCTCCAACATGGACTGACATTCTGGCCTACTTTCAGCCGATGCGACTTGTCTGTCGCTGAACAGTCGCTTTTTATGTATTCAGCACCTATGTATAATGTTGTAAAAATGCTCTAGAAGCTAAAGTCGCAGAAATGTCACACATATTTGGCCTGCAACTTTCTGTGCGACAAATTCAGACAGGAAAAATCAGTATAAATCCTTAGAAAATTATCCCCCAGTGTCTCCATCTGCTGGCGGTATTGAATAAGCATTGCTGCACTGATGGGGTATGCATTAGACGAAAAAAAAGAAGAAAAAGAAGAATAATACGCCCAGAAAAGAGGCGAAAAGGAGAAAAACGTAAAAAAACGTGAAAAAAAAGTAAGAGGAAGAGAAGGGAAAAAAAGGTGGAAATGGGTTTAAAAGTGATTTCGGCGGAGAAATATATATATATATATATATATATATATATATATATACGCGCACACACACACATATATATAAACGTATTCTCCGTTGAGATATTGCAGCCGCTGCTGTGTCCAGGCCCAGGAGCCTTAGCACTGTGCTGTGATGTCACTCAATACCACTGACATCACTAGGTGTAAACAACATCTCTCCTTTGCTGTGTATGTGACTATGGAGCTGTTTGGTGATGTCGTCTATTATGGCCTTCATAGAAGCAACAGGAGATTGTTGCATCCATCTAGAACCCTCAGAACTACAGTGCTATGATGTCACTCACTTCCACAGGCCTTGCAGAGTGTAAACAACAACAACCCAGCTTTGTTGTGTATGTAACCATAGGGATTTGTGATGTCACCTAGAACCTTCACAGCAGCGACAGCTTTATGAGGAGCATCAGCACTGCTCTGCCTGAGCAGAACCATCACCGCCATAGGTTGTCAAATAACCCGGATTTAACCCACACAGGTAAGTCCAATGGGGTGCAGGCATGTCCTCTATGCTTACAGCTTCCCGTGGGTGTTGGTTTGATACCGTTTGGGGACAGCCAAGGAGGCATCTGCAGGCAACAAAGGTAGGTGTGTGCTTGTGTGTGTGTTTCCTATGCAGATCCTAAGCCCAGTGTCACATGCAAGTAGGAGGAGTAAGAAGGGTTCCTGGCAAATCCGGGTTATGGATTGCATTTAAAAAGGCCCCGTGGGAGTGCAATGGGCCCCTGTCTTGCTGCTTAGCAATAATGGTATGGGTTTAGGTTCTGCTGTGTGTACTGGTGGTTGACTGCCCCCCAGCCCAGAGTGTGCATGGAAAATTGTCTGGCAGCCTCCCTGACAGCAAGCAGTGATAGTGCCCATGAAGGGGACCTTGTTGGGCCCGCCCCTTTCACGGTTATCGCTTCTCGGCCTTTTGGCTAAGATCAAGTGTAGTATCTGTTCTTATCAGTTTAATATCTGATACGTCCCCTATCTGGGGACCATATATTAAATGGATTTTTGAGAACGGGGGCCGATTTCGAAGCTTGCTTCCGTCGCCCTATGCATTGACCCGATATGGCAGTATCTTCGGGTACAGTGCACCACCCCCTTACAGGGTTAAAAAGAAAGATTCCTACTTTCATTGCTACCTGCTTGCTGGCTAGCCAGCTAGCCAGCCCTGTGGGCCTTGCTGCTGCTGCAGCCAAAAAACAAAAGGTGGTGCTGCTGCTGCTTCTGCTGCTTCTGCTTCTGCTTGTGTCTGGCCCCTGTTGGAGCGTCCAGGCACAGGACTTCTGCTGCTGCTGACTAAATGGCCTCCTTAATTGGATCATTTGAGTAGCCAGCACACCTGTGCAGGTAGGGCATGACATGATAGGCAGCTGCCTTGATAGCGGGTGGGTGCTGAATGTTCCTAATTGACAAAATAAGATTAATGCTTATGAAGAAATATAAAATCTCATCCCTTCCCCAATATCGCGCCACACCCCTACCCCTTAATTCCCTGGTTGAACGTGATGGACATATGTCTTTTTTCGACCGTACTAACTATGTAACTATGTAACATAACATGGGGGGGGGGGGTCTCCTGGCTGTTCACACAGGTGTGTCATTGCTGTACATTGACCATGCATTGCTTCTGTGGTATTGCAAAGGCAAAGACAAATGCTTCCAGCCATCCATTGCACTAATGGATTGGTCATCAGCTGGCTGTCTATGTCCCGCATCAATATAGACCAAAGTACAGAGGGTTAGGCTATGCTATTGTGCACCTACCTGATGCATCAGAAGGTGCGAGGCCCTTGCTAAATTCTGTGCACAGACTTTGAGATCTATACTTTAGACTGTATCTAAACCTGCTCCAACATGGACTGACATTCTGGCCTACTTTCAGCCGATGCGACTTGTCTGTCGCTGAACAGTCGCTTTTTATGTATTCAGCACCTATGTATAATGTTGTAAAAATGCTCTAGAAGCTAAAGTCGCAGAAATGTCACACATATTTGGCCTGCAACTTTCTGTGCGACAAATTCAGACAGGAAAAATCAGTATAAATCCTTAGAAAATTATCCCCCAGTGTCTCCATCTGCTGGCGGTATTGAATAAGCATTGCTGCACTGATGGGGTATGCATTAGACGAAAAAAAAGAAGAAAAAGAAGAATAATACGCCCAGAAAAGAGGCGAAAAGGAGAAAAACGTAAAAAAACGTGAAAAAAAAGTAAGAGGAAGAGAAGGGAAAAAAAGGTGGAAATGGGTTTAAAAGTGATTTCGGCGGAGAAATATATATATATATATATATATATATATATATATATATATATATATATACGCGCACACACACACATATATATAAACGTATTCTCCGTTGAGATATTGCAGCCGCTGCTGTGTCCAGGCCCAGGAGCCTTAGCACTGTGCTGTGATGTCACTCAATACCACTGACATCACTAGGTGTAAACAACATCTCTCCTTTGCTGTGTATGTGACTATGGAGCTGTTTGGTGATGTCGTCTATTATGGCCTTCATAGAAGCAACAGGAGATTGTTGCATCCATCTAGAACCCTCAGAACTACAGTGCTATGATGTCACTCACTTCCACAGGCCTTGCAGAGTGTAAACAACAACAACCCAGCTTTGTTGTGTATGTAACCATAGGGATTTGTGATGTCACCTAGAACCTTCACAGCAGCGACAGCTTTATGAGGAGCATCAGCACTGCTCTGCCTGAGCAGAACCATCACCGCCATAGGTTGTCAAATAACCCGGATTTAACCCACACAGGTAAGTCCAATGGGGTGCAGGCATGTCCTCTATGCTTACAGCTTCCCGTGGGTGTTGGTTTGATACCGTTTGGGGACAGCCAAGGAGGCATCTGCAGGCAACAAAGGTAGGTGTGTGCTTGTGTGTGTGTTTCCTATGCAGATCCTAAGCCCAGTGTCACATGCAAGTAGGAGGAGTAAGAAGGGTTCCTGGCAAATCCGGGTTATGGATTGCATTTAAAAAGGCCCCGTGGGAGTGCAATGGGCCCCTGTCTTGCTGCTTAGCAATAATGGTATGGGTTTAGGTTCTGCTGTGTGTACTGGTCTGGTGGTTGACTGCCCCCCAGCCCAGAGTGTGCATGGAAAATTGTCTGGCAGCCTCCCTGACAGCAAGCAGTGATAGTGCCCATGAAGGGGACCTTGTTGGGCCCGCCCCTTTCACGGTTATCGCTTCTCGGCCTTTTGGCTAAGATCAAGTGTAGTATCTGTTCTTATCAGTTTAATATCTGATACGTCCCCTATCTGGGGACCATATATTAAATGGATTTTTGAGAACGGGGGCCGATTTCGAAGCTTGCTTCCGTCGCCCTATGCATTGACCCGATATGGCAGTATCTTCGGGTACAGTGCACCACCCCCTTACAGGGTTAAAAAGAAAGATTCCTACTTTCATTGCTACCTGCTTGCTGGCTAGCCAGCTAGCCAGCCCTGTGGGCCTTGCTGCTGCTGCAGCCAAAAAACAAAAGGTGGTGCTGCTGCTGCTTCTGCTGCTTCTGCTTCTGCTTGTGTCTGGCCCCTGTTGGAGCGTCCAGGCACAGGACTTCTGCTGCTGCTGACTAAATGGCCTCCTTAATTGGATCATTTGAGTAGCCAGCACACCTGTGCAGGTAGGGCATGACATGATAGGCAGCTGCCTTGATAGCGGGTGGGTGCTGAATGTTCCTAATTGACAAAATAAGATTAATGCTTATGAAGAAATATAAAATCTCATCCCTTCCCCAATATCGCGCCACACCCCTACCCCTTAATTCCCTGGTTGAACGTGATGGACATATGTCTTTTTTCGACCGTACTAACTATGTAACTATGTAACATAACATGGGGGGGGGGGGTCTCCTGGCTGTTCACACAGGTGTGTCATTGCTGTACATTGACCATGCATTGCTTCTGTGGTATTGCAAAGGCAAAGACAAATGCTTCCAGCCATCCATTGCACTAATGGATTGGTCATCAGCTGGCTGTCTATGTCCCGCATCAATATAGACCAAAGTACAGAGGGTTAGGCTATGCTATTGTGCACCTACCTGATGCATCAGAAGGTGCGAGGCCCTTGCTAAATTCTGTGCACAGACTTTGAGATCTATACTTTAGACTGTATCTAAACCTGCTCCAACATGGACTGACATTCTGGCCTACTTTCAGCCGATGCGACTTGTCTGTCGCTGAACAGTCGCTTTTTATGTATTCAGCACCTATGTATAATGTTGTAAAAATGCTCTAGAAGCTAAAGTCGCAGAAATGTCACACATATTTGGCCTGCAACTTTCTGTGCGACAAATTCAGACAGGAAAAATCAGTATAAATCCTTAGAAAATTATCCCCCAGTGTCTCCATCTGCTGGCGGTATTGAATAAGCATTGCTGCACTGATGGGGTATGCATTAGACGAAAAAAAAGAAGAAAAAGAAGAATAATACGCCCAGAAAAGAGGCGAAAAGGAGAAAAACGTAAAAAAACGTGAAAAAAAAGTAAGAGGAAGAGAAGGGAAAAAAAGGTGGAAATGGGTTTAAAAGTGATTTCGGCGGAGAAATATATATATATATATATATATATATATATATATATATATATATATACGCGCACACACACACATATATATAAACGTATTCTCCGTTGAGATATTGCAGCCGCTGCTGTGTCCAGGCCCAGGAGCCTTAGCACTGTGCTGTGATGTCACTCAATACCACTGACATCACTAGGTGTAAACAACATCTCTCCTTTGCTGTGTATGTGACTATGGAGCTGTTTGGTGATGTCGTCTATTATGGCCTTCATAGAAGCAACAGGAGATTGTTGCATCCATCTAGAACCCTCAGAACTACAGTGCTATGATGTCACTCACTTCCACAGGCCTTGCAGAGTGTAAACAACAACAACCCAGCTTTGTTGTGTATGTAACCATAGGGATTTGTGATGTCACCTAGAACCTTCACAGCAGCGACAGCTTTATGAGGAGCATCAGCACTGCTCTGCCTGAGCAGAACCATCACCGCCATAGGTTGTCAAATAACCCGGATTTAACCCACACAGGTAAGTCCAATGGGGTGCAGGCATGTCCTCTATGCTTACAGCTTCCCGTGGGTGTTGGTTTGATACCGTTTGGGGACAGCCAAGGAGGCATCTGCAGGCAACAAAGGTAGGTGTGTGCTTGTGTGTGTGTTTCCTATGCAGATCCTAAGCCCAGTGTCACATGCAAGTAGGAGGAGTAAGAAGGGTTCCTGGCAAATCCGGGTTATGGATTGCATTTAAAAAGGCCCCGTGGGAGTGCAATGGGCCCCTGTCTTGCTGCTTAGCAATAATGGTATGGGTTTAGGTTCTGCTGTGTGTACTGGTGGTTGACTGCCCCCCAGCCCAGAGTGTGCATGGAAAATTGTCTGGCAGCCTCCCTGACAGCAAGCAGTGATAGTGCCCATGAAGGGGACCTTGTTGGGCCCGCCCCTTTCACGGTTATCGCTTCTCGGCCTTTTGGCTAAGATCAAGTGTAGTATCTGTTCTTATCAGTTTAATATCTGATACGTCCCCTATCTGGGGACCATATATTAAATGGATTTTTGAGAACGGGGGCCGATTTCGAAGCTTGCTTCCGTCGCCCTATGCATTGACCCGATATGGCAGTATCTTCGGGTACAGTGCACCACCCCCTTACAGGGTTAAAAAGAAAGATTCCTACTTTCATTGCTACCTGCTTGCTGGCTAGCCAGCTAGCCAGCCCTGTGGGCCTTGCTGCTGCTGCAGCCAAAAAACAAAAGGTGGTGCTGCTGCTGCTTCTGCTGCTTCTGCTTCTGCTTGTGTCTGGCCCCTGTTGGAGCGTCCAGGCACAGGACTTCTGCTGCTGCTGACTAAATGGCCTCCTTAATTGGATCATTTGAGTAGCCAGCACACCTGTGCAGGTAGGGCATGACATGATAGGCAGCTGCCTTGATAGCGGGTGGGTGCTGAATGTTCCTAATTGACAAAATAAGATTAATGCTTATGAAGAAATATAAAATCTCATCCCTTCCCCAATATCGCGCCACACCCCTACCCCTTAATTCCCTGGTTGAACGTGATGGACATATGTCTTTTTTCGACCGTACTAACTATGTAACTATGTAACATAACATGGGGGGGGGGGGTCTCCTGGCTGTTCACACAGGTGTGTCATTGCTGTACATTGACCATGCATTGCTTCTGTGGTATTGCAAAGGCAAAGACAAATGCTTCCAGCCATCCATTGCACTAATGGATTGGTCATCAGCTGGCTGTCTATGTCCCGCATCAATATAGACCAAAGTACAGAGGGTTAGGCTATGCTATTGTGCACCTACCTGATGCATCAGAAGGTGCGAGGCCCTTGCTAAATTCTGTGCACAGACTTTGAGATCTATACTTTAGACTGTATCTAAACCTGCTCCAACATGGACTGACATTCTGGCCTACTTTCAGCCGATGCGACTTGTCTGTCGCTGAACAGTCGCTTTTTATGTATTCAGCACCTATGTATAATGTTGTAAAAATGCTCTAGAAGCTAAAGTCGCAGAAATGTCACACATATTTGGCCTGCAACTTTCTGTGCGACAAATTCAGACAGGAAAAATCAGTATAAATCCTTAGAAAATTATCCCCCAGTGTCTCCATCTGCTGGCGGTATTGAATAAGCATTGCTGCACTGATGGGGTATGCATTAGACGAAAAAAAAGAAGAAAAAGAAGAATAATACGCCCAGAAAAGAGGCGAAAAGGAGAAAAACGTAAAAAAACGTGAAAAAAAAGTAAGAGGAAGAGAAGGGAAAAAAAGGTGGAAATGGGTTTAAAAGTGATTTCGGCGGAGAATATATATATATATATATATATATATATATATATATATATATATATACGCGCACACACACACATATATATAAACGTATTCTCCGTTGAGATATTGCAGCCGCTGCTGTGTCCAGGCCCAGGAGCCTTAGCACTGTGCTGTGATGTCACTCAATACCACTGACATCACTAGGTGTAAACAACATCTCTCCTTTGCTGTGTATGTGACTATGGAGCTGTTTGGTGATGTCGTCTATTATGGCCTTCATAGAAGCAACAGGAGATTGTTGCATCCATCTAGAACCCTCAGAACTACAGTGCTATGATGTCACTCACTTCCACAGGCCTTGCAGAGTGTAAACAACAACAACCCAGCTTTGTTGTGTATGTAACCATAGGGATTTGTGATGTCACCTAGAACCTTCACAGCAGCGACAGCTTTATGAGGAGCATCAGCACTGCTCTGCCTGAGCAGAACCATCACCGCCATAGGTTGTCAAATAACCCGGATTTAACCCACACAGGTAAGTCCAATGGGGTGCAGGCATGTCCTCTATGCTTACAGCTTCCCGTGGGTGTTGGTTTGATACCGTTTGGGGACAGCCAAGGAGGCATCTGCAGGCAACAAAGGTAGGTGTGTGCTTGTGTGTGTGTTTCCTATGCAGATCCTAAGCCCAGTGTCACATGCAAGTAGGAGGAGTAAGAAGGGTTCCTGGCAAATCCGGGTTATGGATTGCATTTAAAAAGGCCCCGTGGGAGTGCAATGGGCCCCTGTCTTGCTGCTTAGCAATAATGGTATGGGTTTAGGTTCTGCTGTGTGTACTGGTGGTTGACTGCCCCCCAGCCCAGAGTGTGCATGGAAAATTGTCTGGCAGCCTCCCTGACAGCAAGCAGTGATAGTGCCCATGAAGGGGACCTTGTTGGGCCCGCCCCTTTCACGGTTATCGCTTCTCGGCCTTTTGGCTAAGATCAAGTGTAGTATCTGTTCTTATCAGTTTAATATCTGATACGTCCCCTATCTGGGGACCATATATTAAATGGATTTTTGAGAACGGGGGCCGATTTCGAAGCTTGCTTCCGTCGCCCTATGCATTGACCCGATATGGCAGTATCTTCGGGTACAGTGCACCACCCCCTTACAGGGTTAAAAAGAAAGATTCCTACTTTCATTGCTACCTGCTTGCTGGCTAGCCAGCTAGCCAGCCCTGTGGGCCTTGCTGCTGCTGCAGCCAAAAAACAAAAGGTGGTGCTGCTGCTGCTTCTGCTGCTTCTGCTTCTGCTTGTGTCTGGCCCCTGTTGGAGCGTCCAGGCACAGGACTTCTGCTGCTGCTGACTAAATGGCCTCCTTAATTGGATCATTTGAGTAGCCAGCACACCTGTGCAGGTAGGGCATGACATGATAGGCAGCTGCCTTGATAGCGGGTGGGTGCTGAATGTTCCTAATTGACAAAATAAGATTAATGCTTATGAAGAAATATAAAATCTCATCCCTTCCCCAATATCGCGCCACACCCCTACCCCTTAATTCCCTGGTTGAACGTGATGGACATATGTCTTTTTTCGACCGTACTAACTATGTAACTATGTAACATAACATGGGGGGGGGGGGGTCTCCTGGCTGTTCACACAGGTGTGTCATTGCTGTACATTGACCATGCATTGCTTCTGTGGTATTGCAAAGGCAAAGACAAATGCTTCCAGCCATCCATTGCACTAATGGATTGGTCATCAGCTGGCTGTCTATGTCCCGCATCAATATAGACCAAAGTACAGAGGGTTAGGCTATGCTATTGTGCACCTACCTGATGCATCAGAAGGTGCGAGGCCCTTGCTAAATTCTGTGCACAGACTTTGAGATCTATACTTTAGACTGTATCTAAACCTGCTCCAACATGGACTGACATTCTGGCCTACTTTCAGCCGATGCGACTTGTCTGTCGCTGAACAGTCGCTTTTTATGTATTCAGCACCTATGTATAATGTTGTAAAAATGCTCTAGAAGCTAAAGTCGCAGAAATGTCACACATATTTGGCCTGCAACTTTCTGTGCGACAAATTCAGACAGGAAAAATCAGTATAAATCCTTAGAAAATTATCCCCCAGTGTCTCCATCTGCTGGCGGTATTGAATAAGCATTGCTGCACTGATGGGGTATGCATTAGACGAAAAAAAAGAAGAAAAAGAAGAATAATACGCCCAGAAAAGAGGCGAAAAGGAGAAAAACGTAAAAAAACGTGAAAAAAAAGTAAGAGGAAGAGAAGGGAAAAAAAGGTGGAAATGGGTTTAAAAGTGATTTCGGCGGAGAAATATATATATATATATATATATATATATATATATATATATATATATACGCGCACACACACACATATATATAAACGTATTCTCCGTTGAGATATTGCAGCCGCTGCTGTGTCCAGGCCCAGGAGCCTTAGCACTGTGCTGTGATGTCACTCAATACCACTGACATCACTAGGTGTAAACAACATCTCTCCTTTGCTGTGTATGTGACTATGGAGCTGTTTGGTGATGTCGTCTATTATGGCCTTCATAGAAGCAACAGGAGATTGTTGCATCCATCTAGAACCCTCAGAACTACAGTGCTATGATGTCACTCACTTCCACAGGCCTTGCAGAGTGTAAACAACAACAACCCAGCTTTGTTGTGTATGTAACCATAGGGATTTGTGATGTCACCTAGAACCTTCACAGCAGCGACAGCTTTATGAGGAGCATCAGCACTGCTCTGCCTGAGCAGAACCATCACCGCCATAGGTTGTCAAATAACCCGGATTTAACCCACACAGGTAAGTCCAATGGGGTGCAGGCATGTCCTCTATGCTTACAGCTTCCCGTGGGTGTTGGTTTGATACCGTTTGGGGACAGCCAAGGAGGCATCTGCAGGCAACAAAGGTAGGTGTGTGCTTGTGTGTGTGTTTCCTATGCAGATCCTAAGCCCAGTGTCACATGCAAGTAGGAGGAGTAAGAAGGGTTCCTGGCAAATCCGGGTTATGGATTGCATTTAAAAAGGCCCCGTGGGAGTGCAATGGGCCCCTGTCTTGCTGCTTAGCAATAATGGTATGGGTTTAGGTTCTGCTGTGTGTACTGGTGGTTGACTGCCCCCCAGCCCAGAGTGTGCATGGAAAATTGTCTGGCAGCCTCCCTGACAGCAAGCAGTGATAGTGCCCATGAAGGGGACCTTGTTGGGCCCGCCCCTTTCACGGTTATCGCTTCTCGGCCTTTTGGCTAAGATCAAGTGTAGTATCTGTTCTTATCAGTTTAATATCTGATACGTCCCCTATCTGGGGACCATATATTAAATGGATTTTTGAGAACGGGGGCCGATTTCGAAGCTTGCTTCCGTCGCCCTATGCATTGACCCGATATGGCAGTATCTTCGGGTACAGTGCACCACCCCCTTACAGGGTTAAAAAGAAAGATTCCTACTTTCATTGCTACCTGCTTGCTGGCTAGCCAGCTAGCCAGCCCTGTGGGCCTTGCTGCTGCTGCAGCCAAAAAACAAAAGGTGGTGCTGCTGCTGCTTCTGCTGCTTCTGCTTCTGCTTGTGTCTGGCCCCTGTTGGAGCGTCCAGGCACAGGACTTCTGCTGCTGCTGACTAAATGGCCTCCTTAATTGGATCATTTGAGTAGCCAGCACACCTGTGCAGGTAGGGCATGACATGATAGGCAGCTGCCTTGATAGCGGGTGGGTGCTGAATGTTCCTAATTGACAAAATAAGATTAATGCTTATGAAGAAATATAAAATCTCATCCCTTCCCCAATATCGCGCCACACACCCCTACCCCTTAATTCCCTGGTTGAACGTGATGGACATATGTCTTTTTTCGACCGTACTAACTATGTAACTATGTAACATAACATGGGGGGGGGGGGTCTCCTGGCTGTTCACACAGGTGTGTCATTGCTGTACATTGACCATGCATTGCTTCTGTGGTATTGCAAAGGCAAAGACAAATGCTTCCAGCCATCCATTGCACTAATGGATTGGTCATCAGCTGGCTGTCTATGTCCCGCATCAATATAGACCAAAGTACAGAGGGTTAGGCTATGCTATTGTGCACCTACCTGATGCATCAGAAGGTGCGAGGCCCTTGCTAAATTCTGTGCACAGACTTTGAGATCTATACTTTAGACTGTATCTAAACCTGCTCCAACATGGACTGACATTCTGGCCTACTTTCAGCCGATGCGACTTGTCTGTCGCTGAACAGTCGCTTTTTATGTATTCAGCACCTATGTATAATGTTGTAAAAATGCTCTAGAAGCTAAAGTCGCAGAAATGTCACACATATTTGGCCTGCAACTTTCTGTGCGACAAATTCAGACAGGAAAAATCAGTATAAATCCTTAGAAAATTATCCCCCAGTGTCTCCATCTGCTGGCGGTATTGAATAAGCATTGCTGCACTGATGGGGTATGCATTAGACGAAAAAAAAGAAGAAAAAGAAGAATAATACGCCCAGAAAAGAGGCGAAAAGGAGAAAAACGTAAAAAAACGTGAAAAAAAAGTAAGAGGAAGAGAAGGGAAAAAAAGGTGGAAATGGGTTTAAAAGTGATTTCGGCGGAGAATATATATATATATATATATATATATATATATATATATATATATATACGCGCACACACACACATATATATAAACGTATTCTCCGTTGAGATATTGCAGCCGCTGCTGTGTCCAGGCCCAGGAGCCTTAGCACTGTGCTGTGATGTCACTCAATACCACTGACATCACTAGGTGTAAACAACATCTCTCCTTTGCTGTGTATGTGACTATGGAGCTGTTTGGTGATGTCGTCTATTATGGCCTTCATAGAAGCAACAGGAGATTGTTGCATCCATCTAGAACCCTCAGAACTACAGTGCTATGATGTCACTCACTTCCACAGGCCTTGCAGAGTGTAAACAACAACAACCCAGCTTTGTTGTGTATGTAACCATAGGGATTTGTGATGTCACCTAGAACCTTCACAGCAGCGACAGCTTTATGAGGAGCATCAGCACTGCTCTGCCTGAGCAGAACCATCACCGCCATAGGTTGTCAAATAACCCGGATTTAACCCACACAGGTAAGTCCAATGGGGTGCAGGCATGTCCTCTATGCTTACAGCTTCCCGTGGGTGTTGGTTTGATACCGTTTGGGGACAGCCAAGGAGGCATCTGCAGGCAACAAAGGTAGGTGTGTGCTTGTGTGTGTGTTTCCTATGCAGATCCTAAGCCCAGTGTCACATGCAAGTAGGAGGAGTAAGAAGGGTTCCTGGCAAATCCGGGTTATGGATTGCATTTAAAAAGGCCCCGTGGGAGTGCAATGGGCCCCTGTCTTGCTGCTTAGCAATAATGGTATGGGTTTAGGTTCTGCTGTGTGTACTGGTGGTTGACTGCCCCCCAGCCCAGAGTGTGCATGGAAAATTGTCTGGCAGCCTCCCTGACAGCAAGCAGTGATAGTGCCCATGAAGGGGACCTTGTTGGGCCCGCCCCTTTCACGGTTATCGCTTCTCGGCCTTTTGGCTAAGATCAAGTGTAGTATCTGTTCTTATCAGTTTAATATCTGATACGTCCCCTATCTGGGGACCATATATTAAATGGATTTTTGAGAACGGGGGCCGATTTCGAAGCTTGCTTCCGTCGCCCTATGCATTGACCCGATATGGCAGTATCTTCGGGTACAGTGCACCACCCCCTTACAGGGTTAAAAAGAAAGATTCCTACTTTCATTGCTACCTGCTTGCTGGCTAGCCAGCTAGCCAGCCCTGTGGGCCTTGCTGCTGCTGCAGCCAAAAAACAAAAGGTGGTGCTGCTGCTGCTTCTGCTGCTTCTGCTTCTGCTTGTGTCTGGCCCCTGTTGGAGCGTCCAGGCACAGGACTTCTGCTGCTGCTGACTAAATGGCCTCCTTAATTGGATCATTTGAGTAGCCAGCACACCTGTGCAGGTAGGGCATGACATGATAGGCAGCTGCCTTGATAGCGGGTGGGTGCTGAATGTTCCTAATTGACAAAATAAGATTAATGCTTATGAAGAAATATAAAATCTCATCCCTTCCCCAATATCGCGCCACACCCCTACCCCTTAATTCCCTGGTTGAACGTGATGGACATATGTCTTTTTTCGACCGTACTAACTATGTAACTATGTAACATAACATGGGGGGGGGGGGTCTCCTGGCTGTTCACACAGGTGTGTCATTGCTGTACATTGACCATGCATTGCTTCTGTGGTATTGCAAAGGCAAAGACAAATGCTTCCAGCCATCCATTGCACTAATGGATTGGTCATCAGCTGGCTGTCTATGTCCCGCATCAATATAGACCAAAGTACAGAGGGTTAGGCTATGCTATTGTGCACCTACCTGATGCATCAGAAGGTGCGAGGCCCTTGCTAAATTCTGTGCACAGACTTTGAGATCTATACTTTAGACTGTATCTAAACCTGCTCCAACATGGACTGACATTCTGGCCTACTTTCAGCCGATGCGACTTGTCTGTCGCTGAACAGTCGCTTTTTATGTATTCAGCACCTATGTATAATGTTGTAAAAATGCTCTAGAAGCTAAAGTCGCAGAAATGTCACACATATTTGGCCTGCAACTTTCTGTGCGACAAATTCAGACAGGAAAAATCAGTATAAATCCTTAGAAAATTATCCCCCAGTGTCTCCATCTGCTGGCGGTATTGAATAAGCATTGCTGCACTGATGGGGTATGCATTAGACGAAAAAAAAGAAGAAAAAGAAGAATAATACGCCCAGAAAAGAGGCGAAAAGGAGAAAAACGTAAAAAAACGTGAAAAAAAAGTAAGAGGAAGAGAAGGGAAAAAAAGGTGGAAATGGGTTTAAAAGTGATTTCGGCGGAGAATATATATATATATATATATATATATATATATATATATATATATATACGCGCACACACACACATATATATAAACGTATTCTCCGTTGAGATATTGCAGCCGCTGCTGTGTCCAGGCCCAGGAGCCTTAGCACTGTGCTGTGATGTCACTCAATACCACTGACATCACTAGGTGTAAACAACATCTCTCCTTTGCTGTGTATGTGACTATGGAGCTGTTTGGTGATGTCGTCTATTATGGCCTTCATAGAAGCAACAGGAGATTGTTGCATCCATCTAGAACCCTCAGAACTACAGTGCTATGATGTCACTCACTTCCACAGGCCTTGCAGAGTGTAAACAACAACAACCCAGCTTTGTTGTGTATGTAACCATAGGGATTTGTGATGTCACCTAGAACCTTCACAGCAGCGACAGCTTTATGAGGAGCATCAGCACTGCTCTGCCTGAGCAGAACCATCACCGCCATAGGTTGTCAAATAACCCGGATTTAACCCACACAGGTAAGTCCAATGGGGTGCAGGCATGTCCTCTATGCTTACAGCTTCCCGTGGGTGTTGGTTTGATACCGTTTGGGGACAGCCAAGGAGGCATCTGCAGGCAACAAAGGTAGGTGTGTGCTTGTGTGTGTGTTTCCTATGCAGATCCTAAGCCCAGTGTCACATGCAAGTAGGAGGAGTAAGAAGGGTTCCTGGCAAATCCGGGTTATGGATTGCATTTAAAAAGGCCCCGTGGGAGTGCAATGGGCCCCTGTCTTGCTGCTTAGCAATAATGGTATGGGTTTAGGTTCTGCTGTGTGTACTGGTGGTTGACTGCCCCCCAGCCCAGAGTGTGCATGGAAAATTGTCTGGCAGCCTCCCTGACAGCAAGCAGTGATAGTGCCCATGAAGGGGACCTTGTTGGGCCCGCCCCTTTCACGGTTATCGCTTCTCGGCCTTTTGGCTAAGATCAAGTGTAGTATCTGTTCTTATCAGTTTAATATCTGATACGTCCCCTATCTGGGGACCATATATTAAATGGATTTTTGAGAACGGGGGCCGATTTCGAAGCTTGCTTCCGTCGCCCTATGCATTGACCCGATATGGCAGTATCTTCGGGTACAGTGCACCACCCCCTTACAGGGTTAAAAAGAAAGATTCCTACTTTCATTGCTACCTGCTTGCTGGCTAGCCAGCTAGCCAGCCCTGTGGGCCTTGCTGCTGCTGCAGCCAAAAAACAAAAGGTGGTGCTGCTGCTGCTTCTGCTGCTTCTGCTTCTGCTTGTGTCTGGCCCCTGTTGGAGCGTCCAGGCACAGGACTTCTGCTGCTGCTGACTAAATGGCCTCCTTAATTGGATCATTTGAGTAGCCAGCACACCTGTGCAGGTAGGGCATGACATGATAGGCAGCTGCCTTGATAGCGGGTGGGTGCTGAATGTTCCTAATTGACAAAATAAGATTAATGCTTATGAAGAAATATAAAATCTCATCCCTTCCCCAATATCGCGCCACACCCCTACCCCTTAATTCCCTGGTTGAACGTGATGGACATATGTCTTTTTTCGACCGTACTAACTATGTAACTATGTAACATAACATGGGGGGGGGGGGTCTCCTGGCTGTTCACACAGGTGTGTCATTGCTGTACATTGACCATGCATTGCTTCTGTGGTATTGCAAAGGCAAAGACAAATGCTTCCAGCCATCCATTGCACTAATGGATTGGTCATCAGCTGGCTGTCTATGTCCCGCATCAATATAGACCAAAGTACAGAGGGTTAGGCTATGCTATTGTGCACCTACCTGATGCATCAGAAGGTGCGAGGCCCTTGCTAAATTCTGTGCACAGACTTTGAGATCTATACTTTAGACTGTATCTAAACCTGCTCCAACATGGACTGACATTCTGGCCTACTTTCAGCCGATGCGACTTGTCTGTCGCTGAACAGTCGCTTTTTATGTATTCAGCACCTATGTATAATGTTGTAAAAATGCTCTAGAAGCTAAAGTCGCAGAAATGTCACACATATTTGGCCTGCAACTTTCTGTGCGACAAATTCAGACAGGAAAAATCAGTATAAATCCTTAGAAAATTATCCCCCAGTGTCTCCATCTGCTGGCGGTATTGAATAAGCATTGCTGCACTGATGGGGTATGCATTAGACGAAAAAAAAGAAGAAAAAGAAGAATAATACGCCCAGAAAAGAGGCGAAAAGGAGAAAAACGTAAAAAAACGTGAAAAAAAAGTAAGAGGAAGAGAAGGGAAAAAAAGGTGGAAATGGGTTTAAAAGTGATTTCGGCGGAGAAATATATATATATATATATATATATATATATATATATATATATATACGCGCACACACACACATATATATAAACGTATTCTCCGTTGAGATATTGCAGCCGCTGCTGTGTCCAGGCCCAGGAGCCTTAGCACTGTGCTGTGATGTCACTCAATACCACTGACATCACTAGGTGTAAACAACATCTCTCCTTTGCTGTGTATGTGACTATGGAGCTGTTTGGTGATGTCGTCTATTATGGCCTTCATAGAAGCAACAGGAGATTGTTGCATCCATCTAGAACCCTCAGAACTACAGTGCTATGATGTCACTCACTTCCACAGGCCTTGCAGAGTGTAAACAACAACAACCCAGCTTTGTTGTGTATGTAACCATAGGGATTTGTGATGTCACCTAGAACCTTCACAGCAGCGACAGCTTTATGAGGAGCATCAGCACTGCTCTGCCTGAGCAGAACCATCACCGCCATAGGTTGTCAAATAACCCGGATTTAACCCACACAGGTAAGTCCAATGGGGTGCAGGCATGTCCTCTATGCTTACAGCTTCCCGTGGGTGTTGGTTTGATACCGTTTGGGGACAGCCAAGGAGGCATCTGCAGGCAACAAAGGTAGGTGTGTGCTTGTGTGTGTGTTTCCTATGCAGATCCTAAGCCCAGTGTCACATGCAAGTAGGAGGAGTAAGAAGGGTTCCTGGCAAATCCGGGTTATGGATTGCATTTAAAAAGGCCCCGTGGGAGTGCAATGGGCCCCTGTCTTGCTGCTTAGCAATAATGGTATGGGTTTAGGTTCTGCTGTGTGTACTGGTGGTTGACTGCCCCCCAGCCCAGAGTGTGCATGGAAAATTGTCTGGCAGCCTCCCTGACAGCAAGCAGTGATAGTGCCCATGAAGGGGACCTTGTTGGGCCCGCCCCTTTCACGGTTATCGCTTCTCGGCCTTTTGGCTAAGATCAAGTGTAGTATCTGTTCTTATCAGTTTAATATCTGATACGTCCCCTATCTGGGGACCATATATTAAATGGATTTTTGAGAACGGGGGCCGATTTCGAAGCTTGCTTCCGTCGCCCTATGCATTGACCCGATATGGCAGTATCTTCGGGTACAGTGCACCACCCCCTTACAGGGTTAAAAAGAAAGATTCCTACTTTCATTGCTACCTGCTTGCTGGCTAGCCAGCTAGCCAGCCCTGTGGGCCTTGCTGCTGCTGCAGCCAAAAAACAAAAGGTGGTGCTGCTGCTGCTTCTGCTGCTTCTGCTTCTGCTTGTGTCTGGCCCCTGTTGGAGCGTCCAGGCACAGGACTTCTGCTGCTGCTGACTAAATGGCCTCCTTAATTGGATCATTTGAGTAGCCAGCACACCTGTGCAGGTAGGGCATGACATGATAGGCAGCTGCCTTGATAGCGGGTGGGTGCTGAATGTTCCTAATTGACAAAATAAGATTAATGCTTATGAAGAAATATAAAATCTCATCCCTTCCCCAATATCGCGCCACACCCCTACCCCTTAATTCCCTGGTTGAACGTGATGGACATATGTCTTTTTTCGACCGTACTAACTATGTAACTATGTAACATAACATGGGGGGGGGGGGTCTCCTGGCTGTTCACACAGGTGTGTCATTGCTGTACATTGACCATGCATTGCTTCTGTGGTATTGCAAAGGCAAAGACAAATGCTTCCAGCCATCCATTGCACTAATGGATTGGTCATCAGCTGGCTGTCTATGTCCCGCATCAATATAGACCAAAGTACAGAGGGTTAGGCTATGCTATTGTGCACCTACCTGATGCATCAGAAGGTGCGAGGCCCTTGCTAAATTCTGTGCACAGACTTTGAGATCTATACTTTAGACTGTATCTAAACCTGCTCCAACATGGACTGACATTCTGGCCTACTTTCAGCCGATGCGACTTGTCTGTCGCTGAACAGTCGCTTTTTATGTATTCAGCACCTATGTATAATGTTGTAAAAATGCTCTAGAAGCTAAAGTCGCAGAAATGTCACACATATTTGGCCTGCAACTTTCTGTGCGACAAATTCAGACAGGAAAAATCAGTATAAATCCTTAGAAAATTATCCCCCAGTGTCTCCATCTGCTGGCGGTATTGAATAAGCATTGCTGCACTGATGGGGTATGCATTAGACGAAAAAAAAGAAGAAAAAGAAGAATAATACGCCCAGAAAAGAGGCGAAAAGGAGAAAAACGTAAAAAAACGTGAAAAAAAAGTAAGAGGAAGAGAAGGGAAAAAAAGGTGGAAATGGGTTTAAAAGTGATTTCGGCGGAGAAATATATATATATATATATATATATATATATATATATATATATATATACGCGCACACACACACATATATATAAACGTATTCTCCGTTGAGATATTGCAGCCGCTGCTGTGTCCAGGCCCAGGAGCCTTAGCACTGTGCTGTGATGTCACTCAATACCACTGACATCACTAGGTGTAAACAACATCTCTCCTTTGCTGTGTATGTGACTATGGAGCTGTTTGGTGATGTCGTCTATTATGGCCTTCATAGAAGCAACAGGAGATTGTTGCATCCATCTAGAACCCTCAGAACTACAGTGCTATGATGTCACTCACTTCCACAGGCCTTGCAGAGTGTAAACAACAACAACCCAGCTTTGTTGTGTATGTAACCATAGGGATTTGTGATGTCACCTAGAACCTTCACAGCAGCGACAGCTTTATGAGGAGCATCAGCACTGCTCTGCCTGAGCAGAACCATCACCGCCATAGGTTGTCAAATAACCCGGATTTAACCCACACAGGTAAGTCCAATGGGGTGCAGGCATGTCCTCTATGCTTACAGCTTCCCGTGGGTGTTGGTTTGATACCGTTTGGGGACAGCCAAGGAGGCATCTGCAGGCAACAAAGGTAGGTGTGTGCTTGTGTGTGTGTTTCCTATGCATTCCTATGCAGATCCTAAGCCCAGTGTCACATGCAAGTAGGAGGAGTAAGAAGGGTTCCTGGCAAATCCGGGTTATGGATTGCATTTAAAAAGGCCCCGTGGGAGTGCAATGGGCCCCTGTCTTGCTGCTTAGCAATAATGGTATGGGTTTAGGTTCTGCTGTGTGTACTGGTGGTTGACTGCCCCCCAGCCCAGAGTGTGCATGGAAAATTGTCTGGCAGCCTCCCTGACAGCAAGCAGTGATAGTGCCCATGAAGGGGACCTTGTTGGGCCCGCCCCTTTCACGGTTATCGCTTCTCGGCCTTTTGGCTAAGATCAAGTGTAGTATCTGTTCTTATCAGTTTAATATCTGATACGTCCCCTATCTGGGGACCATATATTAAATGGATTTTTGAGAACGGGGGCCGATTTCGAAGCTTGCTTCCGTCGCCCTATGCATTGACCCGATATGGCAGTATCTTCGGGTACAGTGCACCACCCCCTTACAGGGTTAAAAAGAAAGATTCCTACTTTCATTGCTACCTGCTTGCTGGCTAGCCAGCTAGCCAGCCCTGTGGGCCTTGCTGCTGCTGCAGCCAAAAAACAAAAGGTGGTGCTGCTGCTGCTTCTGCTGCTTCTGCTTCTGCTTGTGTCTGGCCCCTGTTGGAGCGTCCAGGCACAGGACTTCTGCTGCTGCTGACTAAATGGCCTCCTTAATTGGATCATTTGAGTAGCCAGCACACCTGTGCAGGTAGGGCATGACATGATAGGCAGCTGCCTTGATAGCGGGTGGGTGCTGAATGTTCCTAATTGACAAAATAAGATTAATGCTTATGAAGAAATATAAAATCTCATCCCTTCCCCAATATCGCGCCACACCCCTACCCCTTAATTCCCTGGTTGAACGTGATGGACATATGTCTTTTTTCGACCGTACTAACTATGTAACTATGTAACATAACATGGGGGGGGGGGGTCTCCTGGCTGTTCACACAGGTGTGTCATTGCTGTACATTGACCATGCATTGCTTCTGTGGTATTGCAAAGGCAAAGACAAATGCTTCCAGCCATCCATTGCACTAATGGATTGGTCATCAGCTGGCTGTCTATGTCCCGCATCAATATAGACCAAAGTACAGAGGGTTAGGCTATGCTATTGTGCACCTACCTGATGCATCAGAAGGTGCGAGGCCCTTGCTAAATTCTGTGCACAGACTTTGAGATCTATACTTTAGACTGTATCTAAACCTGCTCCAACATGGACTGACATTCTGGCCTACTTTCAGCCGATGCGACTTGTCTGTCGCTGAACAGTCGCTTTTTATGTATTCAGCACCTATGTATAATGTTGTAAAAATGCTCTAGAAGCTAAAGTCGCAGAAATGTCACACATATTTGGCCTGCAACTTTCTGTGCGACAAATTCAGACAGGAAAAATCAGTATAAATCCTTAGAAAATTATCCCCCAGTGTCTCCATCTGCTGGCGGTATTGAATAAGCATTGCTGCACTGATGGGGTATGCATTAGACGAAAAAAAAGAAGAAAAAGAAGAATAATACGCCCAGAAAAGAGGCGAAAAGGAGAAAAACGTAAAAAAACGTGAAAAAAAAGTAAGAGGAAGAGAAGGGAAAAAAAGGTGGAAATGGGTTTAAAAGTGATTTCGGCGGAGAAATATATATATATATATATATATATATATATATATATATATATATATACGCGCACACACACACATATATATAAACGTATTCTCCGTTGAGATATTGCAGCCGCTGCTGTGTCCAGGCCCAGGAGCCTTAGCACTGTGCTGTGATGTCACTCAATACCACTGACATCACTAGGTGTAAACAACATCTCTCCTTTGCTGTGTATGTGACTATGGAGCTGTTTGGTGATGTCGTCTATTATGGCCTTCATAGAAGCAACAGGAGATTGTTGCATCCATCTAGAACCCTCAGAACTACAGTGCTATGATGTCACTCACTTCCACAGGCCTTGCAGAGTGTAAACAACAACAACCCAGCTTTGTTGTGTATGTAACCATAGGGATTTGTGATGTCACCTAGAACCTTCACAGCAGCGACAGCTTTATGAGGAGCATCAGTACTGCTCTGCCTGAGCAGAACCATCACCGCCATAGGTTGTCAAATAACCCGGATTTAACCCACACAGGTAAGTCCAATGGGGTGCAGGCATGTCCTCTATGCTTACAGCTTCCCGTGGGTGTTGGTTTGATACCGTTTGGGGACAGCCAAGGAGGCATCTGCAGGCAACAAAGGTAGGTGTGTGCTTGTGTGTGTGTTTCCTATGCAGATCCTAAGCCCAGTGTCACATGCAAGTAGGAGGAGTAAGAAGGGTTCCTGGCAAATCCGGGTTATGGATTGCATTTAAAAAGGCCCCGTGGGAGTGCAATGGGCCCCTGTCTTGCTGCTTAGCAATAATGGTATGGGTTTAGGTTCTGCTGTGTGTACTGGTGGTTGACTGCCCCCCAGCCCAGAGTGTGCATGGAAAATTGTCTGGCAGCCTCCCTGACAGCAAGCAGTGATAGTGCCCATGAAGGGGACCTTGTTGGGCCCGCCCCTTTCACGGTTATCGCTTCTCGGCCTTTTGGCTAAGATCAAGTGTAGTATCTGTTCTTATCAGTTTAATATCTGATACGTCCCCTATCTGGGGACCATATATTAAATGGATTTTTGAGAACGGGGGCCGATTTCGAAGCTTGCTTCCGTCGCCCTATGCATTGACCCGATATGGCAGTATCTTCGGGTACAGTGCACCACCCCCTTACAGGGTTAAAAAGAAAGATTCCTACTTTCATTGCTACCTGCTTGCTGGCTAGCCAGCTAGCCAGCCCTGTGGGCCTTGCTGCTGCTGCAGCCAAAAAACAAAAGGTGGTGCTGCTGCTGCTTCTGCTGCTTCTGCTTCTGCTTGTGTCTGGCCCCTGTTGGAGCGTCCAGGCACAGGACTTCTGCTGCTGCTGACTAAATGGCCTCCTTAATTGGATCATTTGAGTAGCCAGCACACCTGTGCAGGTAGGGCATGACATGATAGGCAGCTGCCTTGATAGCGGGTGGGTGCTGAATGTTCCTAATTGACAAAATAAGATTAATGCTTATGAAGAAATATAAAATCTCATCCCTTCCCCAATATCGCGCCACACCCCTACCCCTTAATTCCCTGGTTGAACGTGATGGACATATGTCTTTTTTCGACCGTACTAACTATGTAACTATGTAACATAACATGGGGGGGGGGGGGTCTCCTGGCTGTTCACACAGGTGTGTCATTGCTGTACATTGACCATGCATTGCTTCTGTGGTATTGCAAAGGCAAAGACAAATGCTTCCAGCCATCCATTGCACTAATGGATTGGTCATCAGCTGGCTGTCTATGTCCCGCATCAATATAGACCAAAGTACAGAGGGTTAGGCTATGCTATTGTGCACCTACCTGATGCATCAGAAGGTGCGAGGCCCTTGCTAAATTCTGTG
Source organism: Hyla sarda (assembly GCF_029499605.1). Taxonomy (NCBI): domain Eukaryota; kingdom Metazoa; phylum Chordata; class Amphibia; order Anura; family Hylidae; genus Hyla; species Hyla sarda. The sequence goes on from NW_026608657.1 coordinate 42,123, forward strand.
CACAGACTTTGAGATCTATACTTTAGACTGTATCTAAACCTGCTCCAACATGGACTGACATTCTGGCCTACTTTCAGCCGATGCGACTTGTCTGTCGCTGAACAGTCGCTTTTTATGTATTCAGCACCTATGTATAATGTTGTAAAAATGCTCTAGAAGCTAAAGTCGCAGAAATGTCACACATATTTGGCCTGCAACTTTCTGTGCGACAAATTCAGACAGGAAAAATCAGTATAAATCCTTAGAAAATTATCCCCCAGTGTCTCCATCTGCTGGCGGTATTGAATAAGCATTGCTGCACTGATGGGGTATGCATTAGACGAAAAAAAAGAAGAAAAAGAAGAATAATACGCCCAGAAAAGAGGCGAAAAGGAGAAAAACGTAAAAAAACGTGAAAAAAAAGTAAGAGGAAGAGAAGGGAAAAAAAGGTGGAAATGGGTTTAAAAGTGATTTCGGCGGAGAAATATATATATATATATATATATATATATATATATATATATATATATACGCGCACACACACACATATATATAAACGTATTCTCCGTTGAGATATTGCAGCCGCTGCTGTGTCCAGGCCCAGGAGCCTTAGCACTGTGCTGTGATGTCACTCAATACCACTGACATCACTAGGTGTAAACAACATCTCTCCTTTGCTGTGTATGTGACTATGGAGCTGTTTGGTGATGTCGTCTATTATGGCCTTCATAGAAGCAACAGGAGATTGTTGCATCCATCTAGAACCCTCAGAACTACAGTGCTATGATGTCACTCACTTCCACAGGCCTTGCAGAGTGTAAACAACAACAACCCAGCTTTGTTGTGTATGTAACCATAGGGATTTGTGATGTCACCTAGAACCTTCACAGCAGCGACAGCTTTATGAGGAGCATCAGCACTGCTCTGCCTGAGCAGAACCATCACCGCCATAGGTTGTCAAATAACCCGGATTTAACCCACACAGGTAAGTCCAATGGGGTGCAGGCATGTCCTCTATGCTTACAGCTTCCCGTGGGTGTTGGTTTGATACCGTTTGGGGACAGCCAAGGAGGCATCTGCAGGCAACAAAGGTAGGTGTGTGCTTGTGTGTGTGTTTCCTATGCAGATCCTAAGCCCAGTGTCACATGCAAGTAGGAGGAGTAAGAAGGGTTCCTGGCAAATCCGGGTTATGGATTGCATTTAAAAAGGCCCCGTGGGAGTGCAATGGGCCCCTGTCTTGCTGCTTAGCAATAATGGTATGGGTTTAGGTTCTGCTGTGTGTACTGGTGGTTGACTGCCCCCCAGCCCAGAGTGTGCATGGAAAATTGTCTGGCAGCCTCCCTGACAGCAAGCAGTGATAGTGCCCATGAAGGGGACCTTGTTGGGCCCGCCCCTTTCACGGTTATCGCTTCTCGGCCTTTTGGCTAAGATCAAGTGTAGTATCTGTTCTTATCAGTTTAATATCTGATACGTCCCCTATCTGGGGACCATATATTAAATGGATTTTTGAGAACGGGGGCCGATTTCGAAGCTTGCTTCCGTCGCCCTATGCATTGACCCGATATGGCAGTATCTTCGGGTACAGTGCACCACCCCCTTACAGGGTTAAAAAGAAAGATTCCTACTTTCATTGCTACCTGCTTGCTGGCTAGCCAGCTAGCCAGCCCTGTGGGCCTTGCTGCTGCTGCAGCCAAAAAACAAAAGGTGGTGCTGCTGCTGCTTCTGCTGCTTCTGCTTCTGCTTGTGTCTGGCCCCTGTTGGAGCGTCCAGGCACAGGACTTCTGCTGCTGCTGACTAAATGGCCTCCTTAATTGGATCATTTGAGTAGCCAGCACACCTGTGCAGGTAGGGCATGACATGATAGGCAGCTGCCTTGATAGCGGGTGGGTGCTGAATGTTCCTAATTGACAAAATAAGATTAATGCTTATGAAGAAATATAAAATCTCATCCCTTCCCCAATATCGCGCCACACCCCTACCCCTTAATTCCCTGGTTGAACGTGATGGACATATGTCTTTTTTCGACCGTACTAACTATGTAACTATGTAACATAACATGGGGGGGGGGGGGTCTCCTGGCTGTTCACACAGGTGTGTCATTGCTGTACATTGACCATGCATTGCTTCTGTGGTATTGCAAAGGCAAAGACAAATGCTTCCAGCCATCCATTGCACTAATGGATTGGTCATCAGCTGGCTGTCTATGTCCCGCATCAATATAGACCAAAGTACAGAGGGTTAGGCTATGCTATTGTGCACCTACCTGATGCATCAGAAGGTGCGAGGCCCTTGCTAAATTCTGTGCACAGACTTTGAGATCTATACTTTAGACTGTATCTAAACCTGCTCCAACATGGACTGACATTCTGGCCTACTTTCAGCCGATGCGACTTGTCTGTCGCTGAACAGTCGCTTTTTATGTATTCAGCACCTATGTATAATGTTGTAAAAATGCTCTAGAAGCTAAAGTCGCAGAAATGTCACACATATTTGGCCTGCAACTTTCTGTGCGACAAATTCAGACAGGAAAAATCAGTATAAATCCTTAGAAAATTATCCCCCAGTGTCTCCATCTGCTGGCGGTATTGAATAAGCATTGCTGCACTGATGGGGTATGCATTAGACGAAAAAAAAGAAGAAAAAGAAGAATAATACGCCCAGAAAAGAGGCGAAAAGGAGAAAAACGTAAAAAAACGTGAAAAAAAAGTAAGAGGAAGAGAAGGGAAAAAAAGGTGGAAATGGGTTTAAAAGTGATTTCGGCGGAGAAATATATATATATATATATATATATATATATATATATATATATATATACGCGCACACACACACATATATATAAACGTATTCTCCGTTGAGATATTGCAGCCGCTGCTGTGTCCAGGCCCAGGAGCCTTAGCACTGTGCTGTGATGTCACTCAATACCACTGACATCACTAGGTGTAAACAACATCTCTCCTTTGCTGTGTATGTGACTATGGAGCTGTTTGGTGATGTCGTCTATTATGGCCTTCATAGAAGCAACAGGAGATTGTTGCATCCATCTAGAACCCTCAGAACTACAGTGCTATGATGTCACTCACTTCCACAGGCCTTGCAGAGTGTAAACAACAACAACCCAGCTTTGTTGTGTATGTAACCATAGGGATTTGTGATGTCACCTAGAACCTTCACAGCAGCGACAGCTTTATGAGGAGCATCAGCACTGCTCTGCCTGAGCAGAACCATCACCGCCATAGGTTGTCAAATAACCCGGATTTAACCCACACAGGTAAGTCCAATGGGGTGCAGGCATGTCCTCTATGCTTACAGCTTCCCGTGGGTGTTGGTTTGATACCGTTTGGGGACAGCCAAGGAGGCATCTGCAGGCAACAAAGGTAGGTGTGTGCTTGTGTGTGTGTTTCCTATGCAGATCCTAAGCCCAGTGTCACATGCAAGTAGGAGGAGTAAGAAGGGTTCCTGGCAAATCCGGGTTATGGATTGCATTTAAAAAGGCCCCGTGGGAGTGCAATGGGCCCCTGTCTTGCTGCTTAGCAATAATGGTATGGGTTTAGGTTCTGCTGTGTGTACTGGTGGTTGACTGCCCCCCAGCCCAGAGTGTGCATGGAAAATTGTCTGGCAGCCTCCCTGACAGCAAGCAGTGATAGTGCCCATGAAGGGGACCTTGTTGGGCCCGCCCCTTTCACGGTTATCGCTTCTCGGCCTTTTGGCTAAGATCAAGTGTAGTATCTGTTCTTATCAGTTTAATATCTGATACGTCCCCTATCTGGGGACCATATATTAAATGGATTTTTGAGAACGGGGGCCGATTTCGAAGCTTGCTTCCGTCGCCCTATGCATTGACCCGATATGGCAGTATCTTCGGGTACAGTGCACCACCCCCTTACAGGGTTAAAAAGAAAGATTCCTACTTTCATTGCTACCTGCTTGCTGGCTAGCCAGCTAGCCAGCCCTGTGGGCCTTGCTGCTGCTGCAGCCAAAAAACAAAAGGTGGTGCTGCTGCTGCTTCTGCTGCTTCTGCTTCTGCTTGTGTCTGGCCCCTGTTGGAGCGTCCAGGCACAGGACTTCTGCTGCTGCTGACTAAATGGCCTCCTTAATTGGATCATTTGAGTAGCCAGCACACCTGTGCAGGTAGGGCATGACATGATAGGCAGCTGCCTTGATAGCGGGTGGGTGCTGAATGTTCCTAATTGACAAAATAAGATTAATGCTTATGAAGAAATATAAAATCTCATCCCTTCCCCAATATCGCGCCACACCCCTACCCCTTAATTCCCTGGTTGAACGTGATGGACATATGTCTTTTTTCGACCGTACTAACTATGTAACTATGTAACATAACATGGGGGGGGGGGGTCTCCTGGCTGTTCACACAGGTGTGTCATTGCTGTACATTGACCATGCATTGCTTCTGTGGTATTGCAAAGGCAAAGACAAATGCTTCCAGCCATCCATTGCACTAATGGATTGGTCATCAGCTGGCTGTCTATGTCCCGCATCAATATAGACCAAAGTACAGAGGGTTAGGCTATGCTATTGTGCACCTACCTGATGCATCAGAAGGTGCGAGGCCCTTGCTAAATTCTGTGCACAGACTTTGAGATCTATACTTTAGACTGTATCTAAACCTGCTCCAACATGGACTGACATTCTGGCCTACTTTCAGCCGATGCGACTTGTCTGTCGCTGAACAGTCGCTTTTTATGTATTCAGCACCTATGTATAATGTTGTAAAAATGCTCTAGAAGCTAAAGTCGCAGAAATGTCACACATATTTGGCCTGCAACTTTCTGTGCGACAAATTCAGACAGGAAAAATCAGTATAAATCCTTAGAAAATTATCCCCCAGTGTCTCCATCTGCTGGCGGTATTGAATAAGCATTGCTGCACTGATGGGGTATGCATTAGACGAAAAAAAAGAAGAAAAAGAAGAATAATACGCCCAGAAAAGAGGCGAAAAGGAGAAAAACGTAAAAAAAACGTGAAAAAAAAGTAAGAGGAAGAGAAGGGAAAAAAAGGTGGAAATGGGTTTAAAAGTGATTTCGGCGGAGATATATATATATATATATATATATATATATATATATATATATATATATATACGCGCACACACACACATATATATAAACGTATTCTCCGTTGAGATATTGCAGCCGCTGCTGTGTCCAGGCCCAGGAGCCTTAGCACTGTGCTGTGATGTCACTCAATACCACTGACATCACTAGGTGTAAACAACATCTCTCCTTTGCTGTGTATGTGACTATGGAGCTGTTTGGTGATGTCGTCTATTATGGCCTTCATAGAAGCAACAGGAGATTGTTGCATCCATCTAGAACCCTCAGAACTACAGTGCTATGATGTCACTCACTTCCACAGGCCTTGCAGAGTGTAAACAACAACAACCCAGCTTTGTTGTGTATGTAACCATAGGGATTTGTGATGTCACCTAGAACCTTCACAGCAGCGACAGCTTTATGAGGAGCATCAGCACTGCTCTGCCTGAGCAGAACCATCACCGCCATAGGTTGTCAAATAACCCGGATTTAACCCACACAGGTAAGTCCAATGGGGTGCAGGCATGTCCTCTATGCTTACAGCTTCCCGTGGGTGTTGGTTTGATACCGTTTGGGGACAGCCAAGGAGGCATCTGCAGGCAACAAAGGTAGGTGTGTGCTTGTGTGTGTGTTTCCTATGCAGATCCTAAGCCCAGTGTCACATGCAAGTAGGAGGAGTAAGAAGGGTTCCTGGCAAATCCGGGTTATGGATTGCATTTAAAAAGGCCCCGTGGGAGTGCAATGGGCCCCTGTCTTGCTGCTTAGCAATAATGGTATGGGTTTAGGTTCTGCTGTGTGTACTGGTGGTTGACTGCCCCCCAGCCCAGAGTGTGCATGGAAAATTGTCTGGCAGCCTCCCTGACAGCAAGCAGTGATAGTGCCCATGAAGGGGACCTTGTTGGGCCCGCCCCTTTCACGGTTATCGCTTCTCGGCCTTTTGGCTAAGATCAAGTGTAGTATCTGTTCTTATCAGTTTAATATCTGATACGTCCCCTATCTGGGGACCATATATTAAATGGATTTTTGAGAACGGGGGCCGATTTCGAAGCTTGCTTCCGTCGCCCTATGCATTGACCCGATATGGCAGTATCTTCGGGTACAGTGCACCACCCCCTTACAGGGTTAAAAAGAAAGATTCCTACTTTCATTGCTACCTGCTTGCTGGCTAGCCAGCTAGCCAGCCCTGTGGGCCTTGCTGCTGCTGCAGCCAAAAAACAAAAGGTGGTGCTGCTGCTGCTTCTGCTGCTTCTGCTTCTGCTTGTGTCTGGCCCCTGTTGGAGCGTCCAGGCACAGGACTTCTGCTGCTGCTGACTAAATGGCCTCCTTAATTGGATCATTTGAGTAGCCAGCACACCTGTGCAGGTAGGGCATGACATGATAGGCAGCTGCCTTGATAGCGGGTGGGTGCTGAATGTTCCTAATTGACAAAATAAGATTAATGCTTATGAAGAAATATAAAATCTCATCCCTTCCCCAATATCGCGCCACACCCCTACCCCTTAATTCCCTGGTTGAACGTGATGGACATATGTCTTTTTTCGACCGTACTAACTATGTAACTATGTAACATAACATGGGGGGGGGGGGTCTCCTGGCTGTTCACACAGGTGTGTCATTGCTGTACATTGACCATGCATTGCTTCTGTGGTATTGCAAAGGCAAAGACAAATGCTTCCAGCCATCCATTGCACTAATGGATTGGTCATCAGCTGGCTGTCTATGTCCCGCATCAATATAGACCAAAGTACAGAGGGTTAGGCTATGCTATTGTGCACCTACCTGATGCATCAGAAGGTGCGAGGCCCTTGCTAAATTCTGTGCACAGACTTTGAGATCTATACTTTAGACTGTATCTAAACCTGCTCCAACATGGACTGACATTCTGGCCTACTTTCAGCCGATGCGACTTGTCTGTCGCTGAACAGTCGCTTTTTATGTATTCAGCACCTATGTATAATGTTGTAAAAATGCTCTAGAAGCTAAAGTCGCAGAAATGTCACACATATTTGGCCTGCAACTTTCTGTGCGACAAATTCAGACAGGAAAAATCAGTATAAATCCTTAGAAAATTATCCCCCAGTGTCTCCATCTGCTGGCGGTATTGAATAAGCATTGCTGCACTGATGGGGTATGCATTAGACGAAAAAAAAGAAGAAAAAGAAGAATAATACGCCCAGAAAAGAGGCGAAAAGGAGAAAAACGTAAAAAAACGTGAAAAAAAAGTAAGAGGAAGAGAAGGGAAAAAAAGGTGGAAATGGGTTTAAAAGTGATTTCGGCGGAGAAATATATATATATATATATATATATATATATATATATATATATATATATATATATATACGCGCACACACACACATATATATAAACGTATTCTCCGTTGAGATATTGCAGCCGCTGCTGTGTCCAGGCCCAGGAGCGAGCCTTAGCACTGTGCTGTGATGTCACTCAATACCACTGACATCACTAGGTGTAAACAACATCTCTCCTTTGCTGTGTATGGACTATGGAGCTGTTTGGTGATGTCGTCTATTATGGCCTTCATAGAAGCAACAGGAGATTGTTGCATCCATCTAGAACCCTCAGAACTACAGTGCTATGATGTCACTCACTTCCACAGGCCTTGCAGAGTGTAAACAACAACAACCCAGCTTTGTTGTGTATGTAACCATAGGGATTTGTGATGTCACCTAGAACCTTCACAGCAGCGACAGCTTTATGAGGAGCATCAGCACTGCTCTGCCTGAGCAGAACCATCACCGCCATAGGTTGTCAAATAACCCGGATTTAACCCACACAGGTAAGTCCAATGGGGTGCAGGCATGTCCTCTATGCTTACAGCTTCCCGTGGGTGTTGGTTTGATACCGTTTGGGGACAGCCAAGGAGGCATCTGCAGGCAACAAAGGTAGGTGTGTGCTTGTGTGTGTGTTTCCTATGCAGATCCTAAGCCCAGTGTCACATGCAAGTAGGAGGAGTAAGAAGGGTTCCTGGCAAATCCGGGTTATGGATTGCATTTAAAAAGGCCCCGTGGGAGTGCAATGGGCCCCTGTCTTGCTGCTTAGCAATAATGGTATGGGTTTAGGTTCTGCTGTGTGTACTGGTGGTTGACTGCCCCCCAGCCCAGAGTGTGCATGGAAAATTGTCTGGCAGCCTCCCTGACAGCAAGCAGTGATAGTGCCCATGAAGGGGACCTTGTTGGGCCCGCCCCTTTCACGGTTATCGCTTCTCGGCCTTTTGGCTAAGATCAAGTGTAGTATCTGTTCTTATCAGTTTAATATCTGATACGTCCCCTATCTGGGGACCATATATTAAATGGATTTTTGAGAACGGGGGCCGATTTCGAAGCTTGCTTCCGTCGCCCTATGCATTGACCCGATATGGCAGTATCTTCGGGTACAGTGCACCACCCCCTTACAGGGTTAAAAAGAAAGATTCCTACTTTCATTGCTACCTGCTTGCTGGCTAGCCAGCTAGCCAGCCCTGTGGGCCTTGCTGCTGCTGCAGCCAAAAAACAAAAGGTGGTGCTGCTGCTGCTTCTGCTGCTTCTGCTTCTGCTTGTGTCTGGCCCCTGTTGGAGCGTCCAGGCACAGGACTTCTGCTGCTGCTGACTAAATGGCCTCCTTAATTGGATCATTTGAGTAGCCAGCACACCTGTGCAGGTAGGGCATGACATGATAGGCAGCTGCCTTGATAGCGGGTGGGTGCTGAATGTTCCTAATTGACAAAATAAGATTAATGCTTATGAAGAAATATAAAATCTCATCCCTTCCCCAATATCGCGCCACACCCCTACCCCTTAATTCCCTGGTTGAACGTGATGGACATATGTCTTTTTTCGACCGTACTAACTATGTAACTATGTAACATAACATGGGGGGGGGGGGGTCTCCTGGCTGTTCACACAGGTGTGTCATTGCTGTACATTGACCATGCATTGCTTCTGTGGTATTGCAAAGGCAAAGACAAATGCTTCCAGCCATCCATTGCACTAATGGATTGGTCATCAGCTGGCTGTCTATGTCCCGCATCAATATAGACCAAAGTACAGAGGGTTAGGCTATGCTATTGTGCACCTACCTGATGCATCAGAAGGTGCGAGGCCCTTGCTAAATTCTGTGCACAGACTTTGAGATCTATACTTTAGACTGTATCTAAACCTGCTCCAACATGGACTGACATTCTGGCCTACTTTCAGCCGATGCGACTTGTCTGTCGCTGAACAGTCGCTTTTTATGTATTCAGCACCTATGTATAATGTTGTAAAAATGCTCTAGAAGCTAAAGTCGCAGAAATGTCACACATATTTGGCCTGCAACTTTCTGTGCGACAAATTCAGACAGGAAAAATCAGTATAAATCCTTAGAAAATTATCCCCCAGTGTCTCCATCTGCTGGCGGTATTGAATAAGCATTGCTGCACTGATGGGGTATGCATTAGACGAAAAAAAAGAAGAAAAAGAAGAATAATACGCCCAGAAAAGAGGCGAAAAGGAGAAAAACGTAAAAAAACGTGAAAAAAAAGTAAGAGGAAGAGAAGGGAAAAAAAGGTGGAAATGGGTTTAAAAGTGATTTCGGCGGAGAATATATATATATATATATATATATATATATATATATATATATATATACGCGCACACACACACATATATATAAACGTATTCTCCGTTGAGATATTGCAGCCGCTGCTGTGTCCAGGCCCAGGAGCCTTAGCACTGTGCTGTGATGTCACTCAATACCACTGACATCACTAGGTGTAAACAACATCTCTCCTTTGCTGTGTATGTGACTATGGAGCTGTTTGGTGATGTCGTCTATTATGGCCTTCATAGAAGCAACAGGAGATTGTTGCATCCATCTAGAACCCTCAGAACTACAGTGCTATGATGTCACTCACTTCCACAGGCCTTGCAGAGTGTAAACAACAACAACCCAGCTTTGTTGTGTATGTAACCATAGGGATTTGTGATGTCACCTAGAACCTTCACAGCAGCGACAGCTTTATGAGGAGCATCAGCACTGCTCTGCCTGAGCAGAACCATCACCGCCATAGGTTGTCAAATAACCCGGATTTAACCCACACAGGTAAGTCCAATGGGGTGCAGGCATGTCCTCTATGCTTACAGCTTCCCGTGGGTGTTGGTTTGATACCGTTTGGGGACAGCCAAGGAGGCATCTGCAGGCAACAAAGGTAGGTGTGTGCTTGTGTGTGTGTTTCCTATGCAGATCCTAAGCCCAGTGTCACATGCAAGTAGGAGGAGTAAGAAGGGTTCCTGGCAAATCCGGGTTATGGATTGCATTTAAAAAGGCCCCGTGGGAGTGCAATGGGCCCCTGTCTTGCTGCTTAGCAATAATGGTATGGGTTTAGGTTCTGCTGTGTGTACTGGTGGTTGACTGCCCCCCAGCCCAGAGTGTGCATGGAAAATTGTCTGGCAGCCTCCCTGACAGCAAGCAGTGATAGTGCCCATGAAGGGGACCTTGTTGGGCCCGCCCCTTTCACGGTTATCGCTTCTCGGCCTTTTGGCTAAGATCAAGTGTAGTATCTGTTCTTATCAGTTTAATATCTGATACGTCCCCTATCTGGGGACCATATATTAAATGGATTTTTGAGAACGGGGGCCGATTTCGAAGCTTGCTTCCGTCGCCCTATGCATTGACCCGATATGGCAGTATCTTCGGGTACAGTGCACCACCCCCTTACAGGGTTAAAAAGAAAGATTCCTACTTTCATTGCTACCTGCTTGCTGGCTAGCCAGCTAGCCAGCCCTGTGGGCCTTGCTGCTGCTGCAGCCAAAAAACAAAAGGTGGTGCTGCTGCTGCTTCTGCTGCTTCTGCTTCTGCTTGTGTCTGGCCCCTGTTGGAGCGTCCAGGCACAGGACTTCTGCTGCTGCTGACTAAATGGCCTCCTTAATTGGATCATTTGAGTAGCCAGCACACCTGTGCAGGTAGGGCATGACATGATAGGCAGCTGCCTTGATAGCGGGTGGGTGCTGAATGTTCCTAATTGACAAAATAAGATTAATGCTTATGAAGAAATATAAAATCTCATCCCTTCCCCAATATCGCGCCACACCCCTACCCCTTAATTCCCTGGTTGAACGTGATGGACATATGTCTTTTTTCGACCGTACTAACTATGTAACTATGTAACATAACATGGGGGGGGGGGGTCTCCTGGCTGTTCACACAGGTGTGTCATTGCTGTACATTGACCATGCATTGCTTCTGTGGTATTGCAAAGGCAAAGACAAATGCTTCCAGCCATCCATTGCACTAATGGATTGGTCATCAGCTGGCTGTCTATGTCCCGCATCAATATAGACCAAAGTACAGAGGGTTAGGCTATGCTATTGTGCACCTACCTGATGCATCAGAAGGTGCGAGGCCCTTGCTAAATTCTGTGCACAGACTTTGAGATCTATACTTTAGACTGTATCTAAACCTGCTCCAACATGGACTGACATTCTGGCCTACTTTCAGCCGATGCGACTTGTCTGTCGCTGAACAGTCGCTTTTTATGTATTCAGCACCTATGTATAATGTTGTAAAAATGCTCTAGAAGCTAAAGTCGCAGAAATGTCACACATATTTGGCCTGCAACTTTCTGTGCGACAAATTCAGACAGGAAAAATCAGTATAAATCCTTAGAAAATTATCCCCCAGTGTCTCCATCTGCTGGCGGTATTGAATAAGCATTGCTGCACTGATGGGGTATGCATTAGACGAAAAAAAAGAAGAAAAAGAAGAATAATACGCCCAGAAAAGAGGCGAAAAGGAGAAAAACGTAAAAAAACGTGAAAAAAAAGTAAGAGGAAGAGAAGGGAAAAAAAGGTGGAAATGGGTTTAAAAGTGATTTCGGCGGAGAAATATATATATATATATATATATATATATATATATATATATATACGCGCACACACACACATATATATAAACGTATTCTCCGTTGAGATATTGCAGCCGCTGCTGTGTCCAGGCCCAGGAGCCTTAGCACTGTGCTGTGATGTCACTCAATACCACTGACATCACTAGGTGTAAACAACATCTCTCCTTTGCTGTGTATGTGACTATGGAGCTGTTTGGTGATGTCGTCTATTATGGCCTTCATAGAAGCAACAGGAGATTGTTGCATCCATCTAGAACCCTCAGAACTACAGTGCTATGATGTCACTCACTTCCACAGGCCTTGCAGAGTGTAAACAACAACAACCCAGCTTTGTTGTGTATGTAACCATAGGGATTTGTGATGTCACCTAGAACCTTCACAGCAGCGACAGCTTTATGAGGAGCATCAGCACTGCTCTGCCTGAGCAGAACCATCACCGCCATAGGTTGTCAAATAACCCGGATTTAACCCACACAGGTAAGTCCAATGGGGTGCAGGCATGTCCTCTATGCTTACAGCTTCCCGTGGGTGTTGGTTTGATACCGTTTGGGGACAGCCAAGGAGGCATCTGCAGGCAACAAAGGTAGGTGTGTGCTTGTGTGTGTGTTTCCTATGCAGATCCTAAGCCCAGTGTCACATGCAAGTAGGAGGAGTAAGAAGGGTTCCTGGCAAATCCGGGTTATGGATTGCATTTAAAAAGGCCCCGTGGGAGTGCAATGGGCCCCTGTCTTGCTGCTTAGCAATAATGGTATGGGTTTAGGTTCTGCTGTGTGTACTGGTGGTTGACTGCCCCCCAGCCCAGAGTGTGCATGGAAAATTGTCTGGCAGCCTCCCTGACAGCAAGCAGTGATAGTGCCCATGAAGGGGACCTTGTTGGGCCCGCCCCTTTCACGGTTATCGCTTCTCGGCCTTTTGGCTAAGATCAAGTGTAGTATCTGTTCTTATCAGTTTAATATCTGATACGTCCCCTATCTGGGGACCATATATTAAATGGATTTTTGAGAACGGGGGGCCGATTTCGAAGCTTGCTTCCGTCGCCCTATGCATTGACCCGATATGGCAGTATCTTCGGGTACAGTGCACCACCCCCTTACAGGGTTAAAAAGAAAGATTCCTACTTTCATTGCTACCTGCTTGCTGGCTAGCCAGCTAGCCAGCCCTGTGGGCCTTGCTGCTGCTGCAGCCAAAAAACAAAAGGTGGTGCTGCTGCTGCTTCTGCTGCTTCTGCTTCTGCTTGTGTCTGGCCCCTGTTGGAGCGTCCAGGCACAGGACTTCTGCTGCTGCTGACTAAATGGCCTCCTTAATTGGATCATTTGAGTAGCCAGCACACCTGTGCAGGTAGGGCATGACATGATAGGCAGCTGCCTTGATAGCGGGTGGGTGCTGAATGTTCCTAATTGACAAAATAAGATTAATGCTTATGAAGAAATATAAAATCTCATCCCTTCCCCAATATCGCGCCACACCCCTACCCCTTAATTCCCTGGTTGAACGTGATGGACATATGTCTTTTTTCGACCGTACTAACTATGTAACTATGTAACATAACATGGGGGGGGGGGGTCTCCTGGCTGTTCACACAGGTGTGTCATTGCTGTACATTGACCATGCATTGCTTCTGTGGTATTGCAAAGGCAAAGACAAATGCTTCCAGCCATCCATTGCACTAATGGATTGGTCATCAGCTGGCTGTCTATGTCCCGCATCAATATAGACCAAAGTACAGAGGGTTAGGCTATGCTATTGTGCACCTACCTGATGCATCAGAAGGTGCGAGGCCCTTGCTAAATTCTGTGCACAGACTTTGAGATCTATACTTTAGACTGTATCTAAACCTGCTCCAACATGGACTGACATTCTGGCCTACTTTCAGCCGATGCGACTTGTCTGTCGCTGAACAGTCGCTTTTTATGTATTCAGCACCTATGTATAATGTTGTAAAAATGCTCTAGAAGCTAAAGTCGCAGAAATGTCACACATATTTGGCCTGCAACTTTCTGTGCGACAAATTCAGACAGGAAAAATCAGTATAAATCCTTAGAAAATTATCCCCCAGTGTCTCCATCTGCTGGCGGTATTGAATAAGCATTGCTGCACTGATGGGGTATGCATTAGACGAAAAAAAAGAAGAAAAAGAAGAATAATACGCCCAGAAAAGAGGCGAAAAGGAGAAAAACGTAAAAAAACGTGAAAAAAAAGTAAGAGGAAGAGAAGGGAAAAAAAGGTGGAAATGGGTTTAAAAGTGATTTCGGCGGAGAAATATATATATATATATATATATATATATATATATATATATATATACGCGCACACACACACATATATATAAACGTATTCTCCGTTGAGATATTGCAGCCGCTGCTGTGTCCAGGCCCAGGAGCCTTAGCACTGTGCTGTGATGTCACTCAATACCACTGACATCACTAGGTGTAAACAACATCTCTCCTTTGCTGTGTATGTGACTATGGAGCTGTTTGGTGATGTCGTCTATTATGGCCTTCATAGAAGCAACAGGAGATTGTTGCATCCATCTAGAACCCTCAGAACTACAGTGCTATGATGTCACTCACTTCCACAGGCCTTGCAGAGTGTAAACAACAACAACCCAGCTTTGTTGTGTATGTAACCATAGGGATTTGTGATGTCACCTAGAACCTTCACAGCAGCGACAGCTTTATGAGGAGCATCAGCACTGCTCTGCCTGAGCAGAACCATCACCGCCATAGGTTGTCAAATAACCCGGATTTAACCCACACAGGTAAGTCCAATGGGGTGCAGGCATGTCCTCTATGCTTACAGCTTCCCGTGGGTGTTGGTTTGATACCGTTTGGGGACAGCCAAGGAGGCATCTGCAGGCAACAAAGGTAGGTGTGTGCTTGTGTGTGTGTTTCCTATGCAGATCCTAAGCCCAGTGTCACATGCAAGTAGGAGGAGTAAGAAGGGTTCCTGGCAAATCCGGGTTATGGATTGCATTTAAAAAGGCCCCGTGGGAGTGCAATGGGCCCCTGTCTTGCTGCTTAGCAATAATGGTATGGGTTTAGGTTCTGCTGTGTGTACTGGTGGTTGACTGCCCCCCAGCCCAGAGTGTGCATGGAAAATTGTCTGGCAGCCTCCCTGACAGCAAGCAGTGATAGTGCCCATGAAGGGGACCTTGTTGGGCCCGCCCCTTTCACGGTTATCGCTTCTCGGCCTTTTGGCTAAGATCAAGTGTAGTATCTGTTCTTATCAGTTTAATATCTGATACGTCCCCTATCTGGGGACCATATATTAAATGGATTTTTGAGAACGGGGGCCGATTTCGAGCGCTAACCGTAGCAAGCTTGCTTCCGTCGCCTATGCATTGACCGATATGGCAGTATCTTCGGGTACAGTGCACCACCCCCTTACAGGGTTAAAAAGAAAGATTCCTACTTTCATTGCTACCTGCTTGCTGGCTAGCCAGCTAGCCAGCCCTGTGGGCCTTGCTGCTGCTGCAGCCAAAAAACAAAAGGTGGTGCTGCTGCTGCTTCTGCTGCTTCTGCTTCTGCTTGTGTCTGGCCCCTGTTGGAGCGTCCAGGCACAGGACTTCTGCTGCTGCTGACTAAATGGCCTCCTTAATTGGATCATTTGAGTAGCCAGCACACCTGTGCAGGTAGGGCATGACATGATAGGCAGCTGCCTTGATAGCGGGTGGGTGCTGAATGTTCCTAATTGACAAAATAAGATTAATGCTTATGAAGAAATATAAAATCTCATCCCTTCCCCAATATCGCGCCACACCCCTACCCCTTAATTCCCTGGTTGAACGTGATGGACATATGTCTTTTTTCGACCGTACTAACTATGTAACTATGTAACATAACATGGGGGGGGGGGGGTCTCCTGGCTGTTCACACAGGTGTGTCATTGCTGTACATTGACCATGCATTGCTTCTGTGGTATTGCAAAGGCAAAGACAAATGCTTCCAGCCATCCATTGCACTAATGGATTGGTCATCAGCTGGCTGTCTATGTCCCGCATCAATATAGACCAAAGTACAGAGGGTTAGGCTATGCTATTGTGCACCTACCTGATGCATCAGAAGGTGCGAGGCCCTTGCTAAATTCTGTGCACAGACTTTGAGATCTATACTTTAGACTGTATCTAAACCTGCTCCAACATGGACTGACATTCTGGCCTACTTTCAGCCGATGCGACTTGTCTGTCGCTGAACAGTCGCTTTTTATGTATTCAGCACCTATGTATAATGTTGTAAAAATGCTCTAGAAGCTAAAGTCGCAGAAATGTCACACATATTTGGCCTGCAACTTTCTGTGCGACAAATTCAGACAGGAAAAATCAGTATAAATCCTTAGAAAATTATCCCCCAGTGTCTCCATCTGCTGGCGGTATTGAATAAGCATTGCTGCACTGATGGGGTATGCATTAGACGAAAAAAAAGAAGAAAAAGAAGAATAATACGCCCAGAAAAGAGGCGAAAAGGAGAAAAACGTAAAAAAACGTGAAAAAAAAGTAAGAGGAAGAG
>NW_026608658.1:0-58527 GCF_029499605.1 Hyla sarda
TGTCACACATGTACACTCATCTACACCCCTCTGTCACCCATGTACACTCCTCTACACCCCTCTGTCACCCATGTACACTCCTCTACACCCCTCTGTCACCCATGTACACTCCTCTACACCCCTCTGTCACCCATGTACACTACTCTACACCCCTCTGTCACCCATGTACACTCCTCTGTCACCCATGTACACTGCTCTATACCCCTCTGTCACCCATGTACACCCCTCTGTCACCCATGTACACTCCTCTACACCCCTGTCACCCATGTACACTCCTCTACACCCCTCTATCACCCATGTACACCCCTCTACACCCCTCTCTGTCACCCATGTACACTCCTCTATACCCCTCTGTCATCCATGTACCCTCCTCTACACCCCTCTGTCACCCATGTACACTCCTCTATACCCATCTGTCACCCATGTACACTCCTCTACACACCTCTGTCACCCATGTACACTCCTCTACACCCCTCTCTGTCACCCATGTACACTCTTCTATACCCCTCTGTCACCCATGTACACTCCTCTACACCCCTCTATCACCCATGTACACTCCTCTACACCCCTCTGTCACCCATGTACACTCCTCTACACCCCTCTCTGTCACCCATGTACACTCTTCTACACCCCTCTGTCACCCATGTACACTCCTCTACACCCCTCTGTCACCCATGTACAATCCTCTACACCCTCTATCACCCATGTACACTCCTCTACACCCCTCTTTCATCCATGTACACTCCTCTACACCCCTCTCTGTCACCCATGTACACTCTTCTACACCCCTCTGTCACCCTTGTACACTCCTCTACACCCCTCTGTCACCCATGTACACTCCTCTACACCCTCTATCACCCATGTACACTCCTCTACACCCCTCTTTCATCCATGTAAACTCCTTTACACCCCTCTGTCACTCATGTACACTCCTCTACACCCCTCTGTCACCCATGTACACTCCTCTACACCCCTCTGTCACCCATGTACACTCCTCTACACCCCTCTGTCACCCATGTACACTACTCTACACCCCTCTGTCACCCATGTACACTCCTCTGTCACCCATGTACACTGATCTATACCCCTCTGTCACCCATGTACACTCCTCTACACCCCTCTGTCACCCATGTACACCCCTTTACACCCCTGTCACCCATGTACACTCCTCTACACCCCTGTCACCCATGTACACCCCTCTACACCCCTCTCTGTCACCCATGTACACTTCTCTATACCACGCTGTCATCCATGTACCCTCCTCTACACCCCTCTGTCACCCATGTACAATCCTCTATACCCATCTGTCACCCATGTACACCCCTCTACACCCCTCTGTCGCCCATGTAAACTCCTCTACACCCCTCTGTCACCCATGTACACTCCTCTACACCCCTCTGTCACCCATGTATACTCCTCTATACCCATCTGTCACCCATGTACACTCCTCTACACCCCTCTGTCACCCATGTACACTCCTCTACACCCCTCTGTCACCCATGTACACTCCTCTACACCCCTCTGTCACCCATGTATACTCCTCTATACCTCTGTCACCCATGTACACTCCTCTACACCCCTCTGTCACCCATGTATACTCCTCCATACCCCTCTGTCACCCATGTACACTCCTCTACACCCCTCTGTCACCCATGTATACTCCTCTATACCCCTCTCTCACCAATGTACACTCCTCTATACCCCTCTGTCACCCATGTACACTCCTCTACACCCCTCTGTCACCCATATATACTCCTCTATACCCCTCTGTCACCCATGTACCCTCCTCTACACCCCTCTGTCACCCATGTACACTCCTCTACACCCCTCTGTCACCCATGTACACTCCTCTACACCCCTCTCTGTCACCCATGTACAGTCTTCTACACCCCTCTGTCACCCATGTACACTCTTCTACACCCCTCTGTCACCCATGTACACTCCTCTACACCCCTCTGTCACCCATGTACACTCCTCGACACCCCTCTGTCACCCATGCACACTCCTCTACACCCTCTATCACCCATATACACTCCTCTACACCCCTCTGTCACCCATGTACACTACTCTACACCCCTCTGTCACCCATGTACACTCCTCTGTCACCCATGTACACTGCTCTATACCCCTCTGTCACCTATGTACACTCCTCTACACCCCTCTGTCACCCATGTACACCCCTCTGTCACCCATGTACACTCCTCTACACCCCTGTCACCCATATACACTCCTCTACACCCCTCTATCACCCATGTACACCCCTCTACACCCCTCTCTGTCACCCATGTACACTCCTCTATACCCCTCTGTCATCCATGTACCCTCCTCTACACCCCTCTGTCACCCATGTACACTCCTCTATACCCATCTGTCACCCATGTACACCCCTCTACACCCCTCTGTCACCCATGTACACTCCTCTACACCCCTCTGTCACCCATGTACACTCCTCTACACCCCTCTGTCACACATGTATACTCCTCTATACCCATCTGTCACCCATGTACACTACTCTACACCCCTCTGTCACCCATGTACACTCCTCTACACCCCTCTGTCACCCATGTATACTCCTCTATGCCCCTGTCACCCATGTACACTCCTCTACACCCCTCTGTCACCCATGTATACTCCTCCATACCCCTCTGTCACCCATGTACACTCCTCTACACCCCTCTGTCACCCATGTATACTCCTCTATACCCCTCTCTCACCAATGTACACTCCTCTACATCCCTCTGTCACCCATGTACAATCTTCTACACCCCTCTCTGTCACCCATGTACACTCTTCTACACCCCTCTGTCACCTATGTACACTCCTCTACACCCCTCTCTGTCACCCCTGTAAACTCCTCTACACCCCTCTGTCACCTATGTACACTCCTCTACACCCCTCTCTGTCACCCATGTACACTCTTCTACACCCCTCTGTCACCCATGTACACTCCTCTACACCCCTCTGTCACCCATGTACACTCCTCTACACCCCTCTGTCACCTATGTACACTCCTCTACACCCCTCTGTCACCCATGTACACTACTCTACACCCCTTTGTCACCCATGTACACTCCTCTGTCACCCATGTACACTGTTCTATACCCCTCTGTCACCCATGTACACTCCTCTACACCCCTCTATCACCCATGTACACCCCTCTATGTCACCCATGTACACTCCTCTATACCCCTCTGTCATCCATGTACCCTCCTCTACACCCCTCTGTCACCCATGTACACTCCTCTATACCCCTCTGTCATCCATGTACCCTCCTCTACACCCCTCTGTCACCCAGGTACACTCCTCTACACCCCTCGGTCACCCATGTACACTCCTCTATACCCCTCTGTCACCCATGTACACTCTTCTACACCCCTCTGCCACCCATGTACACTCCTCTATACCCCTCTGTCACCCATGTACACTCTTCTACACCCCTCTGTCAGCCATGTACACTCCTCTACACCCTCTATCACCCATGTACACTCCTCTACACCCCTCTCTGTCACCCATGTACACTCCTCTAAACCCCTGTTACCCATGTACACCCCTCTATACCCCTCTGTCACCCATGTACACTCCTCTACACCCCTCTCTGTCACCTATGTACACTCCTCTACACCCCTCTGTCACCCATGTACACCCCTCTATACCCCTCTGTCACCCATGTACACTCCTCTACACCCCTCTGTCACCCATGTATACTCCTCTATACCCCTGTCACCCATGTACACTCATCAACACCCCTCTGTCACCCATGTACACTCCTCTACACCCTCTATCACCCATGTACACTCCTCTACACCCCTCTTTCATCCATGTAAACTCCTTTACACCCCTCTGTCACCCATGTACACTCCTCTACACCCCTCTGTCACACATGTACACTCCTCTACACCCCTCTGTCACCCATGTACACTCCTCTACACCCCTCTGTCACCCATGTACACTCCTCTACACCCCTCTGTCACCCATGTACACTCCTCTACACCCCTCTGTCACCCATGTACACTACTCTACACCCCTCTGTCACCCATGTACACTCCTCTGTCACCCATGTACACTGCTCTATACCCCTCTGTCACCCATGTACACTCCTCTACACCCCTCTGTCACCCATGTACACCCCTCTGTCACCCATGTACACTCCTCTACACCCCTGTCACCCATGTACACTCCTCTACACCCCTCTATCACCCATGTACACCCCTCTACACCCCTCTCTGTCACCCATGTACACTCCTCTATACCCATCTGTCACCCATGTACACTCCTCTACACCCCTCTATCACCCATGTACACTACTCTACACCCCTCTCTGTCACCCATGTACACTCTTCTATACCCCTCTGTTACCCATGTACACTCCTCTACACCCCTCTATCACCCATATACACTCCTCTACACCCCTCTGTCACCCATGTACACTCCTCTACACCCCTCTCTGTCACCCATGTACACTCCTCTACACCCCTCTGTCACCCATGTACACTCCTCTACACCCCTCTCTGTCACCCATGTACACTCCTCTACACCTCTCTGTCACCCATGTACACTCCTCTACACCCCTCTGTTACCCATGTAAACTCCTTTACACTCCTCTGTCACCCATGTACACTCCTCTACCACCCATGTATACTCCTCTACACCCCTCTGTCACCCATGTACCCTCCTCTACACCTCTCTGTCACCCATGTACACTCCTCTACACCCCTCTCTGTCACCCATGTACACTCCTCTATACCCCTCTGTCACCCATGTACACTCCTCTACACCCCTCTCTGTCACCCATGTACACTCCTCTATACCCCTCTGCCACCCATGTACACTCCTCTATACTCCATTGTCACCCATGTACACTCCTCTACACCCTTCAGTCACCCATGTACACTCCTCTGCACCCCTCTCTGTCACCCATGTACACTCCTCTATACCCCTCTGTCACCCATGTACACTCCTCTATACCCCTCTGTCACCCATGTACACTCCTCTATATCCCTCTGTCACCCAGGTACACTCCTCTACACCCCTCTGTCACCCATGTACACTCCTCTACACCCCTCTGTCACCCATGTACACTCCTCTACACCCCTCTGTCACCCATGTACACTCCTCTATACCCATCTATCACACATGTACACTCCTCTACACCCCTCTGTCACCCATGTACACTCCTCTACACCCTCTATCACCCATGTACACTCCTCTACACCCCTCTGTCACCCATGTACACTCCTCTACACCCCTCTGCCACCCATGTACACTCCTCTACACCCCTCTGTCACCCATGTACACTCCTCTACACCCCTCTGTCCACTCCTCTACACCCCTCTGTACACTCGTCTACACCCCTCTGTCAACCATGTACACTCCTCTACACCCCTCTGTCACCCATGTACACTCCTCTACACCCCTCTGTCACCCATGTACACTCCTATATACCCCTCTGTCACCCATGTACACTCCTCTATACCCCTCTGTCACCCATGTACACTCCTCTACACCCCCTCTGTCACCCATGTACACTCCTCTACACCCCTCTGTCACCCATGTACACCCCTCTGTCACCCATGTACACTCCTCTACACCCCCTCTGTCACCCATGTACACTCCTCTACACCCCTCTGTCACCCATGTACACTCCTCTACACCCCTCTGTCACCCATGTACACTCCTCTACACCCCTCTGCCACCCATGTACACTCCTCTACACCCCTCTGTCACCCATGTACACTCCTCTACACCCCTCTGTCACCCATGTACACTCCTCTATACCCCTCTGTCACCCATGTACACTCCTCTACACCCCCCTTTCATCCATGTACACTCCTCTACACCCCTTTGTCACCCATGTACACTCCTCTACACCCCTCTGTCACCCATGTACACTCCTCTACCACCCATGTATACTCCTCTACACCCCTCTGTCACCCATGTACACTCCTCTACACCCTCTATCACCCATGTACACTCCTCTACACCCCTCTTTCATCCATGTACACTCCTCTACACCCCTCTGTCACCCATGTACACTCCTCTACACCCCTCTGTTACCCATGTACACTCCTCTACACCCCTCTGTTACCCATGTACACTCCTCTACACCCCTCTGTCACCCATGTACACTCCTCTACACCCCTCTGTCACCCATGTATACTCCTCTTTACCCCTCTGTCACCCATGTACACTCCCCTATACCCCTCTGTCATCCATGTACACTCCTCTACACCCCTCTGTCACCCATGTACACTCCTCTACACCCCTCTGTCACCCATGTACACTCCTCTACAGACCCTCTGTCACCCGTGTACACTCCTCTATACCCATCTGTCACCCATGTACACTCCTCTACACCCCTCTGTCACCCATGTACACTCCTCTATTACCCATGTGCACTCCTCTATACCCATCTGTCACCCATGTACACTTCTCTACACCCCTCTGTCACACATGTACACCCCTCTGTTACCCATGGACACTCCTCTACACCCTCTATCACCCATGTACACCCCTCTGTCACCCATGTACACTCCTCTACACCCCTCTGTCACCCATGTACACCCCTCTGTCACCCATGTACCCTCCACTGCCACCCGTGTACACTCCTCTACATCCCTCTGTCACCCATGTACACTCCTCTACACCCTCTATCACCCATGTACACTCCTCTACACCCCTCTTTCATCCATGTACACTCCTCTACACCCCTCTGTCACCCATGTACACCCCTCTATACCCCTCTGTCACCCATGTACACTCCTCTACACCCCTCTGTCACCCATGTACACTCCTCTACACCCCTCTGTCACCCATGTACACTCCTCTATACCCCTCTCTCACCAATGTACACTCCTCTACACCCCTCTGTCACCCATGTACACTCCTCTATACCCCTCCTTCACCCATGTACACTCCTCTACACCTCTCCGTCACCCATGTACACTCCTCTACACCCCTCTCTGTCACCCATGTACACTCCTCTACACCCCTCTGTCACCCATGTACACTCCTCTACACCCTCTATCACCCATGTACACCCCTCTGTCACCCATGTACACTCCTCTACACCCCTCTGTCACCCATGTACCCTCCACTGCCACCCGTGTACACTCCTCTACACCCCTCTGTCACCCATGTACACTCCTCTACACCCTCTATCACCCATGTACACTCCTCTACACCCCTCTTTCATCCATGTACACTCCTCTACACCCCTCTGTCACCCATGTACACTCCTCTATACCCATCTGTCACCCATGTACACCCTCTACACCCCTCTGTCACCCATGTACACTCCTCTACACCCCTCTGTCACCCATGTACACTCCTCTACACCCCTCTGTCACCCATGTATACTCCTCTATACACATCTGTCACCCATGTACACTCCTCTACACCCCTCTGTCACCCATGTACACTCCTCTACACCCCTCTGTCAGCCATGTACACTCCTCTACACCCCTCTGTCACCCATGTATACTCCTCTATACCCCTGTCACCCATGTACACTCCTCTACACCCCTCTGTCACCCATGTACACTCCTCTATACCCATCTGTCACCCATGTACACCCCTCTACACCCCTCTGTCACCCATGTACACTCCTCTACACCCCTCTGTCACCCATGTACACTCCTCTACACCCCTCTGTCACCCATGTATACTCCTCTATACCCATCTGTCACCCATGTACACTCCTCTACACCCCTCTGTCACCCATGTACACTCCTCTACACCCCTCTGTCAGCCATGTACACTCCTCTACACCACTCTGTCACCCATGTATACTCCTCTATACCCCTGTCACCCATGTACACTCCTCTACACCCCTCTGTCACCCATGTATACTCCTCCATACCCCTCTTGTCACCCATGTACACTCCTCTACACCCCTCTGTCACCCATGTATACTCCTCTATACCCCTCTCTCACCAATGTACACTCCTCTACACCCCTCTGTCACCCATGTACAGTCTTCTACACCCCTCTGTCACCCCTGTAAACTCCTCTACACCCCTCTGTCACCCATGTACACTCCTCTACACCCCTCTCTGTCACCCATGTACACTCTTCTACACCCCTCTGTCACCCATGTACACTCCTCTACACCCCTCTGTCACCCATGTACACTCCTCTACTCCCCTCTGTCACCCATGTACACTCCTCTACACCCTCTATCACCCATGTACACTCCTCTACACCCCTCTTTCATCCATGTAAACTCCTTTACACCCCTCTGTCACCCATGTACACTCCTCTACACCCCTCTGTCACCCATGTACACTCCTCTACACCCCTCTGTCACCCATGTACACTACTCTACACCCCTTTGTCCCCCATGTACACTCCTCTGTCACCCATGTACACTGCTCTATACCCCTCTGTCACCCATGTACACTCCTCTACACCCCTCTGTCACCCATGTACACCCCTCTGTCACCCATGTACACTCCTCTACACCCCTGTCACCCATGTACACTCCTCTACACCCCTCTATCACCCATGTACACCCCTCTATGTCACCCATGTACACTCCTCTATACCCCTCTGTCATCCATGTACCCTCCTCTACACCCCTCTGTCACCCATGTACACTCCTCTATCCCCATCTGTCACCCATGTACACTCCTCTACTCCCCTCTGTCACCCATGTACACTCCTCTAAACCCCTCTGTCACCCATGTACACCCCTCTACACCCCTCTCTGTCACCCATGTACACTCCTCTATACCCTCTGTCATCCATGTACCCTCCTCTACACCCCTCTGTCACCCATGTACACTCCTCTACACCCCTCGGTCACCCAAGTAAACTCCTCTATACCCCTCTGTCATCCATGTACACTCTTCTACACCCCTCTGCCACCCATGTACACTCCTCTATACCCCTCTGTCACCCATGTACACTCTTCTACACCCCTCTGTCAGCCATGTACACTCCTCTACACCCTCTATCACCCATGTACACTCTTCTACACCCCTCTCTGTCACCCATGTACACTCCTCTACACCCCTCTGTTACCCATGTACACCCCTCTATACCCCTCTGTCACCCATGTACACTCCTCTACACCCCTCTGTCACCCATGTATACTCCTCTATACCCCTGTCACCCATGTACACTCATCAACACCCCTCTGTCACCCATGTACACTCCTCTACACCCTCTATCACCCATGTACACTCCTCTACACCCCTCTTTCATCCATGTAAACTCCTTTACACCCCTCTGTCACCCATGTACACTCCTCTACACCCCTCTGTCACACATGTACACTCCTCTACACCCCTCTGTCACCCATGTACACTCCTCTACACCCCTCTGTCACCCATGTACACTCCTCTACACCCCTCTGTCACCCATGTACACTCCTCTACACCCCTCTGTCACCCATGTACACTACTCTACACCCCTCTGTCACCCATGTACACTCCTCTGTCACCCATGTACACTGCTCTATACCCCTCTGTCACCCATGTACACTCCTCTACACCCCTCTGTCACCCATGTACACCCCTCTGTCACCCATGTACACTCCTCTACACCCCTGTCACCCATGTACACTCCTCTACACCCCTCTATCACCCATGTACACCCCTCTACACCCCTCTCTGTCACCCATGTACACTCCTCTATACCCATCTGTCACCCATGTACACTCCTCTACACCCCTCTATCACCCATGTACACTACTCTACACCCCTCTCTGTCACCCATGTACACTCTTCTATACCCCTCTGTTACCCATGTACACTCCTCTACACCCCTCTGTCACCCATGTACACTCCTCTACACCCCTCTCTGTCACCCATGTACACTCCTCTACACCCCTCTGTCACCCATGTACACTCCTCTACACCCCTCTCTGTCACCCATGTACACTCCTCTACACCTCTCTGTCACCCATGTACACTCCTCTACACCCCTCTGTTACCCATGTAAACTCCTTTACACTCCTCTGTCACCCATGTACACTCCTCTACCACCCATGTATACTCCTCTACACCCCTCTGTCACCCATGTACCCTCCTCTACACCTCTCTGTCACCCATGTACACTCCTCTACACCCCTCTCTGTCACCCATGTACACTCCTCTATACCCCTCTGTCACCCATGTACACTCCTCTACACCCCTCTCTGTCACCCATGTACACTCCTCTATACCCCTCTGCCACCCATGTACACTCCTCTATACTCCATTGTCACCCATGTACACTCCTCTACACCCTTCAGTCACCCATGTACACTCCTCTGCACCCCTCTCTGTCACCCATGTACACTCCTCTATACCCCTCTGTCACCCATGTACACTCCTCTATACCCCTCTGTCACCCATGTACACTCCTCTATATCCCTCTGTCACCCAGGTACACTCCTCTACACCCCTCTGTCACCCATGTACACTCCTCTACACCCCTCTGTCACCCATGTACACTCCTCTACACCCCTCTGTCACCCATGTACACTCCTCTATACCCATCTATCACACATGTACACTCCTCTACACCCCTCTGTCACCCATGTACACTCCTCTACACCCTCTATCACCCATGTACACTCCTCTACACCCCTCTGTCACCCATGTACACTCCTCTACACCCCTCTGCCACCCATGTACACTCCTCTACACCCCTCTGTCACCCATGTACACTCCTCTACACCCCTCTGTCCACTCCTCTACACCCCTCTGTACACTCGTCTACACCCCTCTGTCAACCATGTACACTCCTCTACACCCCTCTGTCACCCATGTACACTCCTCTACACCCCTCTGTCACCCATGTACACTCCTATATACCCCTCTGTCACCCATGTACACTCCTCTATACCCCTCTGTCACCCATGTACACTCCTCTACACCCCCTCTGTCACCCATGTACACTCCTCTACACCCCTCTGTCACCCATGTACACCCCTCTGTCACCCATGTACACTCCTCTACACCCCCTCTGTCACCCATGTACACTCCTCTACACCCCTCTGTCACCCATGTACACTCCTCTACACCCCTCTGTCACCCATGTACACTCCTCTACACCCCTCTGCCACCCATGTACACTCCTCTACACCCCTCTGTCACCCATGTACACTCCTCTACACCCCTCTGTCACCCATGTACACTCCTCTATACCCCTCTGTCACCCATGTACACTCCTCTACACCCCCCTTTCATCCATGTACACTCCTCTACACCCCTTTGTCACCCATGTACACTCCTCTACACCCCTCTGTCACCCATGTACACTCCTCTACCACCCATGTATACTCCTCTACACCCCTCTGTCACCCATGTACACTCCTCTACACCCTCTATCACCCATGTACACTCCTCTACACCCCTCTTTCATCCATGTACACTCCTCTACACCCCTCTGTCACCCATGTACACTCCTCTACACCCCTCTGTTACCCATGTACACTCCTCTACACCCCTCTGTTACCCATGTACACTCCTCTACACCCCTCTGTCACCCATGTACACTCCTCTACACCCCTCTGTCACCCATGTATACTCCTCTTTACCCCTCTGTCACCCATGTACACTCCCCTATACCCCTCTGTCATCCATGTACACTCCTCTACACCCCTCTGTCACCCATGTACACTCCTCTACACCCCTCTGTCACCCATGTACACTCCTCTACAGACCCTCTGTCACCCGTGTACACTCCTCTATACCCATCTGTCACCCATGTACACTCCTCTACACCCCTCTGTCACCCATGTACACTCCTCTATTACCCATGTGCACTCCTCTATACCCATCTGTCACCCATGTACACTTCTCTACACCCCTCTGTCACACATGTACACCCCTCTGTTACCCATGGACACTCCTCTACACCCTCTATCACCCATGTACACCCCTCTGTCACCCATGTACACTCCTCTACACCCCTCTGTCACCCATGTACACCCCTCTGTCACCCATGTACCCTCCACTGCCACCCGTGTACACTCCTCTACATCCCTCTGTCACCCATGTACACTCCTCTACACCCTCTATCACCCATGTACACTCCTCTACACCCCTCTTTCATCCATGTACACTCCTCTACACCCCTCTGTCACCCATGTACACCCCTCTATACCCCTCTGTCACCCATGTACACTCCTCTACACCCCTCTGTCACCCATGTACACTCCTCTACACCCCTCTGTCACCCATGTACACTCCTCTATACCCCTCTCTCACCAATGTACACTCCTCTACACCCCTCTGTCACCCATGTACACTCCTCTATACCCCTCCTTCACCCATGTACACTCCTCTACACCTCTCCGTCACCCATGTACACTCCTCTACACCCCTCTCTGTCACCCATGTACACTCCTCTACACCCCTCTGTCACCCATGTACACTCCTCTACACCCTCTATCACCCATGTACACCCCTCTGTCACCCATGTACACTCCTCTACACCCCTCTGTCACCCATGTACCCTCCACTGCCACCCGTGTACACTCCTCTACACCCCTCTGTCACCCATGTACACTCCTCTACACCCTCTATCACCCATGTACACTCCTCTACACCCCTCTTTCATCCATGTACACTCCTCTACACCCCTCTGTCACCCATGTACACTCCTCTATACCCATCTGTCACCCATGTACACCCTCTACACCCCTCTGTCACCCATGTACACTCCTCTACACCCCTCTGTCACCCATGTACACTCCTCTACACCCCTCTGTCACCCATGTATACTCCTCTATACACATCTGTCACCCATGTACACTCCTCTACACCCCTCTGTCACCCATGTACACTCCTCTACACCCCTCTGTCAGCCATGTACACTCCTCTACACCCCTCTGTCACCCATGTATACTCCTCTATACCCCTGTCACCCATGTACACTCCTCTACACCCCTCTGTCACCCATGTACACTCCTCTATACCCATCTGTCACCCATGTACACCCCTCTACACCCCTCTGTCACCCATGTACACTCCTCTACACCCCTCTGTCACCCATGTACACTCCTCTACACCCCTCTGTCACCCATGTATACTCCTCTATACCCATCTGTCACCCATGTACACTCCTCTACACCCCTCTGTCACCCATGTACACTCCTCTACACCCCTCTGTCAGCCATGTACACTCCTCTACACCACTCTGTCACCCATGTATACTCCTCTATACCCCTGTCACCCATGTACACTCCTCTACACCCCTCTGTCACCCATGTATACTCCTCCATACCCCTCTTGTCACCCATGTACACTCCTCTACACCCCTCTGTCACCCATGTATACTCCTCTATACCCCTCTCTCACCAATGTACACTCCTCTACACCCCTCTGTCACCCATGTACAGTCTTCTACACCCCTCTGTCACCCCTGTAAACTCCTCTACACCCCTCTGTCACCCATGTACACTCCTCTACACCCCTCTCTGTCACCCATGTACACTCTTCTACACCCCTCTGTCACCCATGTACACTCCTCTACACCCCTCTGTCACCCATGTACACTCCTCTACTCCCCTCTGTCACCCATGTACACTCCTCTACACCCTCTATCACCCATGTACACTCCTCTACACCCCTCTTTCATCCATGTAAACTCCTTTACACCCCTCTGTCACCCATGTACACTCCTCTACACCCCTCTGTCACCCATGTACACTCCTCTACACCCCTCTGTCACCCATGTACACTACTCTACACCCCTTTGTCCCCCATGTACACTCCTCTGTCACCCATGTACACTGCTCTATACCCCTCTGTCACCCATGTACACTCCTCTACACCCCTCTGTCACCCATGTACACCCCTCTGTCACCCATGTACACTCCTCTACACCCCTGTCACCCATGTACACTCCTCTACACCCCTCTATCACCCATGTACACCCCTCTATGTCACCCATGTACACTCCTCTATACCCCTCTGTCATCCATGTACCCTCCTCTACACCCCTCTGTCACCCATGTACACTCCTCTATCCCCATCTGTCACCCATGTACACTCCTCTACTCCCCTCTGTCACCCATGTACACTCCTCTAAACCCCTCTGTCACCCATGTACACCCCTCTACACCCCTCTCTGTCACCCATGTACACTCCTCTATACCCTCTGTCATCCATGTACCCTCCTCTACACCCCTCTGTCACCCATGTACACTCCTCTACACCCCTCGGTCACCCAAGTAAACTCCTCTATACCCCTCTGTCATCCATGTACACTCTTCTACACCCCTCTGCCACCCATGTACACTCCTCTATACCCCTCTGTCACCCATGTACACTCTTCTACACCCCTCTGTCAGCCATGTACACTCCTCTACACCCTCTATCACCCATGTACACTCCTCTACACCCCTCTCTGTCACCCATGTACACTCCTCTACACCCCTCTGTTACCCATGTACACCCCTCTATACCCCTCTGTCACCCATGTACACTCCTCTACACCCCTCTGTCACCCATGTACACTCCTCTACACCCCTCTGTCACCCATGTACACTCCTCTACACCCCTCTCTGTCACCTATGTACACTCCTCTACACCCCTCTGTCACCCATGTACACTCCTCTACACCCCTCTGTCACCCATGTACACTCCTCTACACCCTCTGTCACCCATGTACACTCCTCTACACCTCTCTGTCACCCATGTACACTCCTCTACACCCTCTGTCACCCATGTACACTCCTCTACACCCCTCTGTCACCCATGTATACTCCTCTATACCCCTCTGTTACCCATGTACACTCCTCTACACCCTCTGTCACCCATGTACACTCCTCTACACCCCTCTGTCACCCATGTATACTCCTCTATACCCCTCTGTTACCCATGTACACTCCTCTACACCTCTCTGTCACCCATGTACACTCCTCTACACCCTCTGTCACCCATGTACACTCCTCTACACCCCCCTGTCACCCATGTACACTCCTCTACACCCCTCTGTCACCCATGTATACTCCTCTATACCCCTGTCACCCATGTACACTCCTCTACACCCCTCTGTCACCCATGTACACTCCTCTACACCCCTCTATCACCCATGTACACCCCTCTACACCCCTCTCTGTCACCCATGTACACTCCTCTATACCCCTCTCTGTCACCCATGTACACTCCTCTACACCCCTCTGTCACCCATGTACACTCTAGTGTTGAGCGGCATAGGCCATATTCGAATTCGCGAATATTCGCGAATATATGGACGAATATTCGTCATATATTCGCGGATATTCGCATATTCGTTATATTCCCGTTTTATTTTCGCATATGCGAACATTCGCGTATGCGAAAACTATCATATGTGCATATTAGCATATACAAAATTAACATACGCGAAAATTCGCATATGTGAAAATTCGCATGTGCTAATTTTCGCATATGCTAATTTTCGCATATGCGAATTTTCGCGCGCCAGTCTCACACAGTAGTATTAGAGCCTTCTTTACACCACACAAGCTGGAAGCAGAGAGGGATGATCACTGTGATGTGTACTGTGAAAAAAAAAAAAAAAAAAAAACGAATATTCGTAATTACGAATATATAGCGCTATATTCGCGAAATTCGCGAATTCGCGAATATGCAATATTCGCGAATAATATTCGAATTGCGAATATTCGTGAGCAACACTAGTACACTCCTCTACACCCCTCTCTGTCACCCATGTACACTCTTCTATACCCCTCTGTCACCCATGTACCCTCCTCTACACCCCTCTATCACCCATGTACACTCCTCTACACCCCTCTATCACCCATGTACACTCCTCTACACCCCTCTCTGTCACCCATGTACACTCCTCTACACCCCTCTGTCACCCATGTACACTCCTCTACACCCCTCTATCACCCATGTACACTCCTCTACACCCCTCTCTGTCACCCATGTACACTCTTCTACACCCCTCTGTCACCCATGTACACTCCTCTACACCCCTCTGTCACCCATGTACACTCCTCTACACCCCTCTCTGTCACCCATGTACACTCCTCTACACCCCTCTGTTACCCATGTACACTCCTTTACACCCCTCTGTCACCCATGTACACTCCTCTACACCCCTCTATCACCCATGTACACTCCTCTACACCCCTCTGTCACCCATGTGCACTCCTCTACACCCCTCTCTGTCACCCATGTACACTCCTCTACACCCCTCTGTTACCCATGTACACTCCTTTACACCCCTCTGTCACCCATGTACACTCCTCTACACCCCTCTGTCACCCATGTACACCCCTCTACACCCCTCTGTTACCCATGTACACTCCTTTACACCCCTTTGTCACCCATGTACACTCCTCTACACCCCTCTGTTACCCATGTACACTCCTTTACACCCCTCTTTCACCCATGTACACTCCTCTATACCCCTCTGTCACCCATGTACACTCCTCTACACCTCTCTGTCACCCATGTACACTCCTCTATACCCCTCTGTCACCCATGTACACTCCTCTACACCCCTCTCTGTCACCCATGTACACTCCTCTATACCCCTCTGCCACCCATGTACACTCCTCTATACTCCATTGTCACCCATGTACACTCCTCTATACCCCTCTGCCACCCATGTACACTCCTCTACCACCCATGTATACTCCTCTTCACCCCTCTGTCACCCATGTACCCTCCTCTACACCTCTCTGTCACCCATGTACACCCCTCTACACCCCTCTGTCACCCATGTACACTCCTTTACACCCCTTTGTCACCCATGTACACTCCTCTACACCCCTCTGTTACCCATGTACACTCCTTTACACCCCTCTTTCACCCATGTACACTCCTCTATACCCCTCTGTCACCCATGTACACTCCTCTACACCTCTCTGTCACCCATGTACACTCCTCTATACCCCTCTGTCACCCATGTACACTCCTCTACACCCCTCTCTGTCACCCATGTACACTCCTCTATACCCCTCTGCCACCCATGTACACTCCTCTATACTCCATTGTCACCCATGTACACTCCTCTATACCCCTCTGCCACCCATGTACACTCCTCTACACCCTTCAGTCACCCATGTACACTCCTCTGCACCCCTCTCTGTCACCCATGTACACTCCTCTATACCCCTCTGTCACCCATGTACACTCCTCTATACCCCTCTGTCACCCATGTACACTCCTCTATACCCCTCTGTCACCCATGTACACTCCTCTATATCCCTCTGTCACCCAGGTACACTCCTCTACACCTCTCTGTCACCCATGTACACTCCTCTATAACCATCTATCACACATGTACACTCCTCTACACCCCTCTGTCACCCATGTACACTCCTCTACACCCACCTGCCACCCATGTACACTCCTCTACACCCCTCTGTCACCCATGTACACTCCTCTACACCCCTCTGCCACCCATGTACACTCCTCTACACCCCTCTGTCACCCATGTACACTCCTCTACACCCCTCTGTCCACTCCTCTACACCCCTCTGTACACTCGTCTACACCCCTCTGTCAACCATGTACACTCCTCTACACCCCTCTGTCACCCATGTACACTCCTCTAGACCCCTCTGTCACCCATGTACACTCCTATATACCCCTCTGTCACCCATGTACACTCCTCTATACCCCTCTGTCACCCATGTACACTCCTCTACACCCCCTCTGTCACCCATGTACACTCCTCTACACCCCTCTGTCACCCATGTACACCCCTCTGTCACCCATGTACACTCCTCTACACCCCCTCTGTCACCCATGTACACTCCTCTACACCCCTCTGTCACCCATGTACACTCCTCTACACCCCTCTGTCACCCATGTACACTCCTCTACACCCCTCTGCCACCCATGTACACTCCTCTACACCCCTCTGTCACCCATGTACACTCCTCTACACCCCTCTGTCACCCATGTACACTCCTCTATACCCCTCTGTCACCCATGTACACTCCTCTACACCCCTCTGTCACCCATGTACACTCCTCTACACCCCTCTGCCACCCATGTACACTCCTCTACACCCCTCTGTCACCCATGTACACTCCTCTACACCCCTCTGTCACCCATGTACACTCCTCTATACCCCTCTGTCACCCATGTACACTCCTCTACACCCCCCTTTCATCCATGTACACTCCTCTACACCCCTCTGTCACCCATGTACACTCCTCTACACCCCTCTGTCACCCATGTACACTCCTCTACCACCCATGTATACTCCTCTACACCCCTCTGTCACCCATGTACACTCCTCTACACCCTCTATCACCCATGTACACTCCTCTACACCCCTCTTTCATCCATGTACACTCCTCTACACCCCTCTGTCACCCATGTACACTCCTCTACACCCCTCTGTTACCCATGTACACTCCTCTACACCCCTCTGTCACCCATGTACACTCCTCTACACCCCTCTGTCACCCATGTACACTCCTCTATACCCCTCTGTCACCCATGTACACACCCCTATACCCCTCTGTCATCCATGTACACTCCTCTACACCCCTCTGTCACCCATGTACACTCCTCTACACCCCTCTGTCACCCATGTACAGTCCTCTACACCCCTCTGTCACCCATGTACACTCCTCTATACCCCTCTGTCATCCATGTACACTCCTCTATACCCATCTGTCACCCATGTACACTCCTCTACACCTCTATGTCACCCATGTACACTCCTCTATTACCCATGTACACTCCTCTATACCCATCTGTCACCAATGTACACTTCTCTACACCCCTCTGTCACACATGTACACCCCTCTGTTACCCATGGACACTCCTCTACACCCTCTATCACCCATGTACACCCCTCTGTCACCCATGTACACTCCTCTACACCCCTCTGTCACCCATGTACACCCCTCTGTCACCCATGTACCCTCCACTGCCACCCGTGTACACTCCTCTACACCCCTCTGTCACCCATGTACACTCCTCAACACCCTCTATCACCCATGTACACTCCTCTACACCCCTCTTTCATCCATGTACACTCCTCTACACCCCTCTGTCACCCATGTACACTCCTCTACACCCCTCTGTCACCCATGTACACTCCTCTATACTCCTCTCTCACCAAAGTACACTCCTCTACACCCCTCTGTCACCCATGTATACTCCTCTATACCCCTCCTTCACCCATGTACACTCCTCTACACCCCTCTATCACCAATGTACACTCCTCTACACCTCTCTGTCACCCATGTACACTCCTCTACACCTCACTGTCACGCATGTACACTCCTCTACACCCCTCTCTGTCACCCATGTACACTCCTCTACACCCCTCTGTCACCCATGTACACTCCTCTACACCCCTCTGTCACCCATGTACACTCCTCTACACCCTCTATCACCCATGTACACCCCTCTGTCATCCATGTACACTCCTCTACACCCCTCTGTCACCCATGTACCCTCCACTGCCACCCGTGTACACTCCTCTTCACCCCTCTGTTACCCATGTACACTCCTCTACACCCTCTATCACCCATTTACACTCCTCTACACCCCTCTTTCATCCATGTACACTCCTCTACACCCCTCTGTCACCCATGTACACTCCTCTATACCCATCTGTCACCCATGTACACCCCTCTACACCCCTCTGTCACCCATGTACACTCCTCTACACCCCTCTGTCACCCATGTACACTCCTCTACACCCCTCTGTCACCCATGTATACTCCTCTATACCCATCTGTCACCCATGTACACTCCTCTACACCCCTCTGTCACCCATGTACACTCCTCTACACCCCTCTGTCACCCATGTACACTCCTCTACACCCCTCTGTCACCCATGTATACTCCTCTATACCCCTGTCACCCATGTACACTCCTCTACACCCCTCTGTCACCCATGTATACTCCTCCATACCCCTCTTGTCACCCATGTACACTCCTCTACACCCCTCTGTCACCCATGTATACTCCTCTATACCCCTTTCTCACCAATGTACACTCCTCTACACCCTCTGTCACCCCTGTAAACTCCTCTACACCCCTCTGTCATCCATGTACACTCCTCTACACCCCTCTCTGTCACCCATGTACACTCTTCTACACCCCTCTGTCACCCATGTACACTCCTCTACACCCCTCTGTCACCCATGTACACTCCTCTACACCCCTCTGTCACCCATGTACACTCCTCTACACCCTCTATCACCCATGTACACTCCTTTACACCCCTCTTTCATCCATGTACACTCCTCTACACCCTCTATCACCCATGTAAACTCCTCTACACCCCTCTGTCACCCATGTACACTCCTCTACACCCCTCTGTCACCCATGTACACTCCTCTACACCCCTCTGTCACCCATGTACACTACTCTACACCCCTCTGTCACCCATGTACACTGCTCTATACCCCTCTGTCACCCATGTACACTCCTCTACACCCCTCTGTCACCCATGTACACCCCTCTGTCACCCATGTACACTCCTCTACACCCCTGTCACCCATGTACACTCCTCTACACCCCTCTATCACCCATGTACACCCCTCTATGTCACCCATGTACACTCCTCTATACCCCTCTGTCATCCATGTACCCTCCTCTACACCCCTATGTCACCCATGTACACTCCTCTATACCCATCTGTCACCCATGTACACTCCTCTACACCCCTCTGTCACCCATGTACACTCCTCTAAACCCCTCTGTCACCCATGTACACCCCTCTACACCCCTCTCTGTCACCCATGTACACTCCTCTATACCCCTCTGTCATCCATGTACCCTCCTCTACACCCCTCTGTCACCCATGTACACTCCTCTACACCCCTCGGTCACCCATGTACACTCCTCTATACCCCTCTGTCACCCATGTACACTCTTCTACACCCCTCTGCCACCCATGTACACTCCTCTATACCCCTCTGTCACCCATGTACACTCTTCTACACCCCTCTGTCAGCCATGTACACTCCTCTACACCCTCTATCACCCATGTACACTCCTCTACACCCCTCTCTGTCACCCATGTACGCTCCTCTACACCCCTCTGTTACCCATGTACACCCCTCTATACCCCTCTGTCACCCATGTACACTCCTCTACACCCCTCTCTGTCACCTATGTACACTCCTCTACACCCCTCTGTCACCCATGTACACTCCTCTACACCCCTCTCTGTCACCCATGTACACTCCTCTACACCCCTCTATCACCCATGTACACCCCTCTACACCCCTCTCTGTCACCCATGTACACTCCTCTATACCCCTCTGTCATCCATGTACCCTCCTCTACACCCCTCTGTCACCCATGTACACTCCTCTATACCCATCTGTCACCCATGTACACTCCCCTATACCCCT
The DNA here is from genome assembly GCF_029499605.1 of Hyla sarda. Lineage (NCBI taxonomy): Eukaryota > Metazoa > Chordata > Amphibia > Anura > Hylidae > Hyla > Hyla sarda. The sequence goes on from NW_026608658.1 coordinate 21,287, forward strand.
CTGTCATCCATGTACACTCCTCTACACCCCTCTGTCACCCATGTACACTCCTCTACACCCCTCTGTCACCCATGTACACTCCTCTACACCCCTCTGTCACCCATGTACACTCCTCTATACCCCTCTGTCATCCATGTACACTCCTCTATACCCATCTGTCACCCATGTACACTCCTCTACACCTCTATGTCACCCATGTACACTCCTCTATTACCCATGTACACTCCTCTATACCCATCTGTCACCAATGTACACTTCTCTACACCCCTCTGTCACACATGTACACCCCTCTGTTACCCATGGACACTCCTCTACACCCTCTATCACCCATGTACACCCCTCTGTCACCCATGTACACTCCTCTACACCCCTCTGTCACCCATGTACACCCCTCTGCCACCCATGTACACTCCTCTACACCCTTCAGTCACCCATGTACACTCCTCTGCACCCCTCTCTGTCACCCATGTACACTCCTCTATACCCCTCTGTCACCCATGTACACTCCTCTATACCCCTCTGTCACCCATGTACACTCCTCTATACCCCTCTGTCACCCATGTACACTCCTCTATATCCCTCTGTCACCCAGGTACACTCCTCTACTCCTCTCTGTCACCCATGTACACTCCTCTATAACCATCTATCACACATGTACACTCCTCTACACCCCTCTGTCACCCATGTACACTCCTCTACACCCACCTGCCACCCATGTACACTCCTCTACACCCCTCTGTCACCCATGTACACTCCTCTACACCCCTCTGCCACCCATGTACACTCCTCTACACCCCTCTGTCACCCATGTACACTCCTCTACACCCCTCTGTCCACTCCTCTACACCCCTCTGTACACTCGTCTACACCCCTCTGTCAACCATGTACACTCCTCTACACCCCTCTGTCACCCATGTACACTCCTCTACACCCCTCTGTCACCCATGTACACTCCTATATACCCCTCTGTCACCCATGTACACTCCTCTATACCCCTCTGTCACCCATGTACACTCCTCTACACCCCCTCTGTCACCCATGTACACTCCTCTACACCCCTCTGTCACCCATGTACACCCCTCTGTCACCCATGTACACTCCTCTACACTCCCTCTGTCACCCATGTACACTCCTCTACACCCCTCTGTCACCCATGTACACTCCTCTACACCCCTCTGTCACCCATGTACACTCCTCTACACCCCTCTGCCACCCATGTACACTCCTCTACACCCCTCTGTCACCCATGTACACTCCTCTACACCCCTCTGTCACCCATGTACACTCCTCTAGACCCCTCTGTCACCCATGTACACTCCTCTACACCCCCCTTTCATCCATGTACACTCCTCTACACCCCTCTGTCACCCATGTACACTCCTCTACACCCCTCTGTCACCCATGTACACTCCTCTACCACCCATGTATACTCCTCTACACCCCTCTGTCACCCATGTACACTCCTCTACACCCTCTATCACCCATGTACACTCCTCTACACCCCTCTTTCATCCATGTACACTCCTCTACACCCCTCTGTCACCCATGTACACTCCTCTACACCCCTCTGTTACCCATGTACACTCCTCTACACCCCTCTGTTACCCATGTACACTCCTCTACACCCCTCTGTCACCCATGTACACTCCTCTACACCCCTCTGTCACCCATGTACACTCCTCTATACCCCTCTGTCACCCATGTACACTCCCCTATACCCCTCTGTCATCCATGTACACTCCTCTACACCCCTCTGTCACCCATGTACACTCCTCTACACCCCTCTGTCACCCATGTACACTCCTCTACACCCCTCTGTCACCCATGTACACTCCTCTATACCCCTCTGTCACCCATGTACACTCCTCTATACCCATCTGTCACCCATGTACACTCCTCTACACCTCTATGTCACCCATGTACACTCCTCTATTACCCATGTACACTCCTCTATACCCATCTGTCACCAATGTACACTTCTCTACACCCCTCTGTCACACATGTACACCCCTCTGTTACCCATGGACACTCCTCTACACCCTCTATCACCCATGTACACCCCTCTGTCACCCATGTACACTCCTCTACACCCCTCTGTCACCCATGTACACCCCTCTGTCACCCATGTACCCTCCACTGCCACCCGTGTACACTCCTCTACACCCCTCTGTCACCCATGTACACTCCTCTACACCCCTCTGTCACCCATGTACACCCCTCTGTCACCCATGTACCCTCCACTGCCAACCGTGTACACTCCTCTACACCCCTCTGTCACCCATGTATACTCCTCTATACCCATCTGTCACCCATGTACACTCCTCTACACCCCTCTTTCATCCTTGTACACTCCTCTACACCCCTCTGTCACCCATGTACACTCCTCTACACCTCACTGTCACCCATGTACACTCCTCTACACCCCTCTTTCATCCTTGTATACTCCTCTATACCCCTCTGTCACCCATGTATACTCCTCTATACCCATCTGTCACCCATGTACACTCCTCTACACCCCTCTTTCATCCTTGTACACTCCTCTACACCCCTCTGTCACCCATGTACACTCCTCTACACCTCACTGTCACCCATGTACACTCCTCTACACCCCTCTCTGTCACCCATGTACACTCCTCTACACCCCTCTGTCACCCATGTACACTCCTCTACACCCCTCTGTCACCCATGTACACTCCTCTACACCCTCTATCACCCATGTACACCCCTCTGTCATCCATGTACACTCCTCTACACCCCTCTGTCACCCATGTACCCTCCACTGCCACCCGTGTACACTCCTCTACACCCCTCTGTTACCCATGTACACTCCTCTACACCCTCTATCACCCATTTACACTCCTCTACACCCCTCTTTCATCCATGTACACTCCTCTACACCCCTCTGTCACCCATGTACACTCCTCTATACCCATCTGTCACCCATGTACACCCCTCTACACCCCTCTGTCACCCATGTACACTCCTCTACACCCCTCTGTCACCCATGTACACTCCTCTACACCCCTCTGTCACCCATGTATACTCCTCTATACCCATCTGTCACCCATGTACACTCCTCTACACCCCTCTGTCACCCATGTACACTCCTCTACACCCCTCTGTCACCCATGTACACTCCTCTACACCCCTCTGTCACCCATGTATACTCCTCTATACCCCTGTCACCCATGTACACTCCTCTACACCCCTCTGTCACCCATGTATACTCCTCCATACCCCTCTTGTCACCCATGTACACTCCTCTACACCCCTCTGTCACCCATGTATACTCCTCTATACCCCTTTCTCACCAATGTACACTCCTCTACACCCCTCTGTCACCCATGTACAGTCTTCTACACCCCTCTGTCACCCCTGTAAACTCCTCTACACCCCTCTGTCATCCATGTACACTCCTCTACACCCCTCTCTGTCACCCATGTACACACTTCTACACCCCTCTGTCACCCATGTACACTCCTCTACACCCCTCTGTCACCCATGTACACTCCTCTACACCCCTCTGTCACCCATGTACACTCCTCTACACCCTCTATCACCCATGTACACTCCTCTACACCCCTCTTTCATCCATGTACACTCCTCTACACCCTCTATCACCCATGTAAACTCCTCTACACCCCTCTGTCACCCATGTACACTCCTCTACACCCCTCTGTCACCCATGTACACTCCTCTACACCCCTCTGTCACCCATGTACACTACTCTACACCCCTCTGTCACCCATGTACACTCCTCTACACCCCTGTCACCCATGTACACTCCTCTACACCCCTCTATCACCCATGTACACCCCTCTGTCACCCATGTACACTCCTCTATACCCATCTGTCACCCATGTACACGCCTCTACACCCCTCTGTCACCCATGTACACTCCTCTAAACCCCTCTGTCACCCATGTACACCCCTCTACACCCCTCTCTGTCACCCATGTACACTCCTCTATACCCCTCTGTCATCCATGTACCCTCCTCTACACCCCTCTGTCACCCATGTACACTCCTCTACACCCCTCGGTCACCCATGTACACTCCTCTTTACCCCTCTGTCACCCATGTACACTCCTCTACACCCTCTATCACCCATGTAAACTCCTCTACACCCCTCTGTCACCCATGTACACTCCTCTACACCCCTCTGTCACCCATGTACACTCCTCTACACCCCTCTGTCACCCATGTACACTACTCTACACCCCTCTGTCACCCATGTACACTCCTCTACACCCCTGTCACCCATGTACACTCCTCTACACCCCTCTATCACCCATGTACACCCCTCTGTCACCCATGTACACTCCTCTATACCCATCTGTCACCCATGTACACTCCTCTACACCCCTCTGTCACCCATGTACACTCCTCTAAACCCCTCTGTCACCCATGTACACCCCTCTACACCCCTCTCTGTCACCCATGTACACTCCTCTATACCCCTCTGTCATCCATGTACCCTCCTCTACACCCCTCTGTCACCCATGTACACTCCTCTACACCCCTCGGTCACCCATGTACACTCCTCTTTACCCCTCTGTCACCCATGTATACTCCTCTATACCCATCTGTCACCCATGTACACTCCTCTACACCCCTCTGACACCCATGTACACTCCTCTACACCCCTCTGTCACCCATGTATACTCCTCTATACCCCTGTCACCCATGTACACTCCTCTACACCCCTCTGTCACCCATGTATACTCCTCTATACCCCTGTCACCCATGTACACTCCTCTACACCCCTCTGTCACCCATGTATACTCCTCCATACCCCTCTTGTCACCCATGTACACTCCTCTACACCCCTCTGTCACCCATGTATACTCCTCTATACCCCTTTCTCACCAATGTACACTCCTCTACACCCCTCTGTCACCCATGTACAGTCTTCTACACCCCTCTGTCACCCCTGTAAACTCCTCTACACCCCTCTGTCATCCATGTACACTCCTCTACACCCCTCTCTGTCACCCATGTACACACTTCTACACCCCTCTGTCACCCATGTACACTCCTCTACACCCCTCTGTCACCCATGTACACTCCTCTACACCCCTCTGTCACCCATGTACACTCCTCTACACCCTCTATCACCCATGTACACTCCTCTACACCCCTCTTTCATCCATGTACACTCCTCTACACCCTCTATCACCCATGTAAACTCCTCTACACCCCTCTGTCACCCATGTACACTCCTCTACACCCCTGTCACCCATGTACACTCCTCTACACCCCTCTATCACCCATGTACACCCCTCTGTCACCCATGTACACTCCTCTATACCCATCTGTCACCCATGTACACTCCTCTAAACCCCTCTGTCACCCATGTACACCCCTCTACACCCCTCTCTGTCACCCATGTACACTCCTCTATACCCCTCTGTCATCCATGTACCCTCCTCTACACCCCTCTGTCACCCATGTACACTCCTCTACACCCCTCGGTCACCCATGTACACTCCTCTTTACCCCTCTGTCACCCATGTACACTCCTCTACACCCTCTATCACCCATGTAAACTCCTCTACACCCCTCTGTCACCCATGTACACTCCTCTACACCCCTCTGTCACCCATGTACACTCCTCTACACCCCTCTGTCACCCATGTACACTACTCTACACCCCTCTGTCACCCATGTACACTCCTCTACACCCCTGTCACCCATGTACACTCCTCTACACCCCTCTATCACCCATGTACACCCCTCTGTCACCCATGTACACTCCTCTATACCCATCTGTCACCCATGTACACTCCTCTACACCCCTCTGTCACCCATGTACACTCCTCTAAACCCCTCTGTCACCCATGTACACCCCTCTACACCCCTCTCTGTCACCCATGTACACTCCTCTATACCCCTCTGTCATCCATGTACCCTCCTCTACACCCCTCTGTCACCCATGTACACTCCTCTACACCCCTCGGTCACCCATGTACACTCCTCTTTACCCCTCTGTCACCCATGTATACTCCTCTATACCCATCTGTCACCCATGTACACTCCTCTACACCCCTCTGACACCCATGTACACTCCTCTACACCCCTCTGTCACCCATGTATACTCCTCTATACCCCTGTCACCCATGTACACTCCTCTACACCCCTCTGTCACCCATGTATACTCCTCTATACCCCTGTCACCCATGTACACTCCTCTACACCCCTCTGTCACCCATGTATACTCCTCCATACCCCTCTTGTCACCCATGTACACTCCTCTACACCCCTCTGTCACCCATGTATACTCCTCTATACCCCTTTCTCACCAATGTACACTCCTCTACACCCCTCTGTCACCCATGTACAGTCTTCTACACCCCTCTGTCACCCCTGTAAACTCCTCTACACCCCTCTGTCATCCATGTACACTCCTCTACACCCCTCTCTGTCACCCATGTACACACTTCTACACCCCTCTGTCACCCATGTACACTCCTCTACACCCCTCTGTCACCCATGTACACTCCTCTACACCCCTCTGTCACCCATGTACACTCCTCTACACCCTCTATCACCCATGTACACTCCTCTACACCCCTCTTTCATCCATGTACACTCCTCTACACCCTCTATCACCCATGTAAACTCCTCTACACCCCTCTGTCACCCATGTACACTCCTCTACACCCCTCTGTCACCCATGTACACTCCTCTACACCCCTCTGTCACCCATGTACACTACTCTACACCCCTCTGTCACCCATGTACACTGCTCTATACCCCTCTGTCACCCATGTACACTCCTCTACACCCCTCTGTCACCCATGTACACCCCTCTGTCACCCATGTACACTCCTCTACACCCCTGTCACCCATGTACACTCCTCTACACCCCTCTATCACCCATGTACACCCCTCTGTCACCCATGTACACTCCTCTATACCCATCTGTCACCCATGTACACTCCTCTACACCCCTCTGTCACCCATGTACACTCCTCTAAACCCCTCTGTCACCCATGTACACCCCTCTACACCCCTCTCTGTCACCCATGTACACTCCTCTATACCCCTCTGTCATCCATGTACCCTCCTCTACACCCCTCTGTCACCCATGTACACTCCTCTACACCCCTCGGTCACCCATGTACACTCCTCTTTACCCCTCTGTCACCCATGTACACTCTTCTACACCCCTCTGCCACCCATGTACACTCCTCTATACCCCTCTGTCACCCATGTACACTCTTCTACACCCCTCTGTCAGCCATGTACACTCCTCTACACCCTCTATCACCCATGTACACTCCTGTACACCCCTCTCTGTCACCCATGTACGCTCCTCTACACCCCTCTGTTACCCATGTACACCCCTCTATACCCCTCTGTCACCCATGTACACTCCTCTACACCCCTCTCTGTCACCTATGTACACTCCTCTACACCCCTCTGTCACCCATGTACACTCCTCTACACCCCTCTCTGTCACCCATGTACACTCCTCTACACCCCTCTATCACCCATGTACACCCCTCTACACCCCTCTCTGTCACCCATGTACACTCCTCTATACCCCTCTGTCATCCATGTACCCTCCTCTACACCCCTCTGTCACCCATGTACACTCCTCTATACCCATCTGTCACCCATGTACACTCCTCTACACCCCTCTGTCACCCATGTACACTCCTCTACACCCCTCTCTGTCACCCATGTACACTCTTCTATACCCCTCTCTCACCCATGTACACTCCTCTACACCCCTCTGTCACCCATGTACACTCCTCTACACCCCTCTATCACCCATGTACACTCCTCTACACCCCTCTGTCACCCATGTACACTCCTCTACACCCCTCTCTGTCACCCATGTACACTCTTCTACACCCCTCTGTCACCCATGTACACTCCTCTACACCCCTCTGTCACCCATGTACACTCCTCTACACCCCTCTCTGTCACCCATGTACACTCCTCTACACCCCTCTGTCACCCATGTACACTCCTCTACACCCCTCTGTTACCCATGTACACTCCTCTACACCCCCCTTTCATCCATGTACACTCCTTTACACCCCTCTGTCACCCATGTACACTCCTCTACACCCCTCTGTCACCCATGTACACTCCTCTACCACCCATGTATACTCCTCTACACCCCTCTGTCACCCATGTACCCTCCTCTACACCTCTCTGTCACCCATGTACACTCCTCTACACCCCTCTCTGTCACCCATGTACACTCTTCTACACCCCTCTGTCACCCATGTACACTCCTCTACACCCCTCTGTCACCCATGTACACTCCTCTACACCCCTTTCTGTCACCCATGTACACTCCTCTACACCCCTCTGTTACCCATGTACACTCCTTTACACCCCTCTGTCACCCATGTACACTCCTCTACACCCCTCTGTTACCCATGTACACTCCTTTACACCCCTCTTTCACCCATGTACACTCCTCTATACCCCTCTGTCACCCATGTACACTCCTCTACACCTCTCTGTCACCCATGTACACTCCTCTATACCCCTCTGTCACCCATGTACACTCCTCTACACCCCTCTCTGTCACCCATGTACACTCCTCTATACCCCTCTGCCACCCATGTACACTCCTCTATACTCCATTGTCACCCATGTACACTCCTCTACACCCTTCAGTCACCCATGTACACTCCTCTGCACCCCTCTCTGTCACCCATGTACACTCCTCTATACCCCTCTGTAACCCATGTACACTCCTCTATACCCCTCTGTCACCCATGTACACTCCTCTATATCCCTCTGTCACCCAGGTACACTCCTCTACACCCCTCTGTCACCCATGTACACTCCTCTACACCCCTCTGTCACCCATGTACACTCCTCTATACCCATCTATCACACATGTACACTCCTCTACACCCCTCTGTCACCCATGTACACTCCTCTACACCCACCTGCCACCCATGTACACTCCTCTACACCCCTCTGTCACCCATGTACACTCCTCTACACCCCTCTGCTACCCATGTACACTCCTCTATACCCCTCTGTCACCCATGTAAACTCCTCTACACCCCCCTTTCATCCATGTACACTCCTCTACACCCCTCTGTCACCCATGTACACTCCTCTATACCCCTCTGTCACCCATGTACACTCCTCTACACCCCCCTTTCATCCATGTACACTCCTCTATACCCCTCTGTCACCCATGTACACTCCTGTACACCCCCCTTTCATCCATGTACACTCCTCTACACCCCTCTGTCACCCATGTACACTCTTCTACACCCCTCTGTCAGCCATGTACACTCCTCTACAACCTCTATCACCCATGTACACTCCTCTACACCCCTCTCTGTCACCCATGTACGCTCCTCTACACCCCTCTGTTACCCATGTACACCCCTCTATACCCCTCTGTCACCCATGTACACTCCTCTACACCCCTCTCTGTCACCTATGTACACTCCTCTACACCCCTCTGTCACCCATGTACACTCCTCTACACCCCTCTCTGTCACCCATGTACACTCCTCTACACCCCTCTGTTACCCATGTACACCCCTCTAAACCCCTGTCACCCATGTACACTCCTCTACACCCCTCTGTCACCCATGTATACTCCTCTATACCCCTGTCACCCATGTACACTCCTCTACACCCCTCTGTCACCCATGTACACTCCTCTACACCCCTCTGTCACCCATGTATACTCCTCTATACCCCTGTCACCCATGTACACTCCTCTACACCCTCTATCACCCATGTACACTCCTCTACACCCCTCTTTCATCCATGTAAACTCCTTTACACCCCTCTGTCACCCGTGTACACTCCTCTACACCCCTCTATCACCCATGTACACTCCTCTACACCCCTCTGTCACCCATGTACACTCCTCTACACCCCTCTGTCACCCATGTACACTCCTCTACACCCCTCTGTCACCCATGTACACTACTCTACACCCCTCTGTCACCCATGTACACTCCTCTGTCACCCATGTACACTGCTCTATACCCCTCTGTCAACCATGTACACTCCTCTACACTCCTCTGTCACCCATGTACACCCCTCTGTCACCCATGTACACTCCTCTACACCCCTGTTACCCATGTACACTCCTCTACACCCCTCTATCACCCATGTACATCCCTCTACACCCCTCTCTGTCACTCATGTACACTCCTCTATACCCCTCTGTCATCCATGTACCCTCCTCTACACCCCTCTGTCACCCATGTACACTCCTCTATACCCATCTGTCACCCATGTACACTCCTCTACACCCCTCTCTGTCACCCATGTACACTCTTCTATACCCCTCTGTCACCCATGTACACTCCTCTACACCCCTCTGTCACCCATGTACACTCCTCTACACCCCTCTATCACCCATGTACACTCCTCTACACCCCTCTGTCACCCATGGACACTCCTCTACACCCCTCTCTGTCACCCATGTACACTCTTCTACACCCCTCTGTCACCCATGTACACTCCTCTACACCCCTCTGTCACCCATGTACACTCCTCTACACCCCTCTGTCACCCATGTACACTCCTTTACACCCCTCTGTCACCCATGTACACTCCTATACACCCCTCTGTCACCCATGTACACTCCTCTATACCCCTCTGTCACCCATGTACACTCTTCTACACCTCTCTGTCACCCATGTACACTCCTCTATACCCCTCTGTCACCCATTTAAACTCCTCTATACCCCTCTGTCACCCATGTACACTCCTCTATATCCCTCTGTCACCCAGGTACACTCCTCTACACCCCTCTGTCACCCATGTACACTCCTCTACACCCCTCTGTCACCCATGTACACTCCTCTATACCCATCTATCACACATGTACACTCCTCTACTCCCCTCTGTCACCCATGTACACTCCTCTACACCCCTCTGTCACCCACGTACACTCCTCTACACCCACCTGCCACCCATGTACACTCCTCTACACCCCTCTGTCACCCATGTACACTCCTCTATACCCATCTATCACACATGTACACTCCTCTACTCCCCTCTGTCACCCATGTACACTCCTCTACACCCCTCTGTCACCCACGTACACTCCTCTACACCCACCTGTCACCCATGTATACTCCTCTACACCCCTCTGTCACCCATGTACACTCCTCTACACGCCTCTGCCACCCATGTACACTCCTCTACACCCCTCTGTCACCCATGTATACTCCTCTACACCCCTCTCTGTCACCCGTGTACACTCCTCTACACCCCTCTGCCACCCATGTACACTCCTCTACACCGCTCTGTCACCTATGTACACTCCTCTACACCCGTCTGTCCACTCCTCTACGCCCCTCTGTCAACCATGTACACTCCTCTACACCCCTCTGTCACCCATGTACACTCCTCTACACCCCTCTGTCACCCATGTACACTCTTCTACACCCCTCTGTCAGCCATGTACACTCCTCTACAACCTCTATCACCCATGTACACTCCTCTACACCCCTCTCTGTCACCCATGTACGCATCTCTACACCCCTCTGTTACCCATGTACACCCCTCTATACCCCTCTGTCACCCATGTACACTCCTCTACACCCTTCTCTGTCACCTATGTACACTCCTCTACACCCCTCTGTCACCCATGTACACTCCTCTACACCCCTCTCTGTCACCCATGTACACTCCTCTCCACCCCTCTGTCACCCATGTATACTCCTCTATACCCCTCTGTCACCCATGTACACTCCTCTACACCCCTCTGTCACCCATGTATACTCCTCTATACCCCTGTCACCCATGTACACTCCTCTACACCCCTCTGTCACCCATGTACACTCCTCTACACCCCTCTGTCACCCATGTATACTCCTCTATACCCCTGTCACCCATGTACACTCCTCTACACCCTCTATCACCCATGTACACTCCTCTACACCCCTCTTTCATCCATGTAAACTCCATTACACCCCTCTGTCACCCATGTACACTCCTCTACACCCCTCTTTCACCCATGTACACTCCTCTACACCCCTCTGTCACCCATGTACACTCCTCTACACCCCTCTGTCACCCATGTACACTCCTCTACACCCCTCTGTCACCCATGTACACTCCTCTACACCCCTCTGTCACCCATGTACACTCCTCTACACCCTTCTGTCTCCCATGTACACTACTCTACACCCCTCTGTCACCCATGTACACTCCTCTGTCACCCATGTACACTCCTCTACACCCCTCTGTCACCCATGTACACCCCTCTATCACCCATGTACACTCCTCTACACCCCTCTGTCACCCATGTACACTCCTCTACACCCCTGTCACCCATGTACACTCCTCTACACCCCTCTATCACCCATGTACACCCCTCTACACCCCTCTCTGTCACCCATGTACACTCCTCTATACCCCTCTGTCATCCATGTACCCTCCTCTACACCCCTCTGTCACCCATGTACACTCCTCTATACCCATCTGTCACCCATGTACACTCCTCTACACCCCTCTCTGTCACCCATGTACTCTCTTCTATACCCCTCTGTCACCCATGTACACTCCTCTACACCCCTCTGTCACCCATGTACACTCCTCTACACCCCTCTATCACCCATGTACACTCCTCTACACACCTCTGTCACCCATGTACACTCCTCTACACCCCTCTCTGTCCCCCATGTACACTCTTCTACACCCCTCTGTCACCCATGTACACTCCTCTACACCCCTCTGGCACCCATGTACACTCCTCTACACCCCTCTCTGTCACCCATGTACACTCCTCTACACCCCTCTGTCACCCATGTACACTCCCTTACACCCCTCTGTCACCCATGTACACTCCTCTATACCCCTCTGTCACCCATGTACACTCCTCTACACCTCTCTGTCACCCATGTACACTTCTCTATACCCCTCTGTCACCCATGTACACTCCTCTATACCCCTCTGTCACCCATGTACACTCCTCTATATCCCTCTGTCACCCAGGTACACTCCTCTACACCCCTCTGTCACCCATGTACACTCCTCTACACCCCTCTGTCACCCATGTACACTCCTCTATACCCATCTATCACACATGTACACTCCTCTACTCCCCTCTGTCACCCATGTACACTCCTCTACACCCCTCTGTCACCCACGTACACTCCTCTACACCCACCTGCCACCCATGTACACTCCTCTACACCCCTCTGTCACCCATGTACACTCCTCTACACGCCTCTGCCACCCATGTACACTCCTCTACACCCCTCTGTCACCCATGTATACTCCTCTACACCCCTCTCTGTCACCCGTGTACACTCCTCTACACCCCTCTGCCACCCATGTACACTCCTCTACACCCCTCTGTCACCCATGTACACTCCTCTACACCCCTCTGTCACCCATGTACAGTCTTCTACACCCCTCTGTCACCCCTGTAAACTCCTCTACACCCCTCTGTCATCCATGTACACTCCTCTACACCCCTCTCTGTCACCCATGTACACACTTCTACACCCCTCTGTCACCCATGTACACTCCTCTACACCCCTCTGTCACCCATGTACACTCCTCTACACCCCTCTGTCACCCATGTACACTCCTCTACACCCTCTATCACCCATGTACACTCCTCTACACCCCTCTTTCATCCATGTACACTCCTCTACACCCTCTATCACCCATGTAAACTCCTCTACACCCCTCTGTCACCCATGTACACTCCTCTACACCCCTCTGTCACCCATGTACACTCCTCTACACCCCTCTGTCACCCATGTACACTACTCTACACCCCTCTGTCACCCATGTACACTGCTCTATACCCCTCTGTCACCCATGTACACTCCTCTACACCCCTCTGTCACCCATGTACACCCCTCTGTCACCCATGTACACTCCTCTACACCCCTGTCACCCATGTACACTCCTCTACACCCCTCTATCACCCATGTACACCCCTCTGTCACCCATGTACACTCCTCTATACCCATCTGTCACCCATGTACACTCCTCTACACCCCTCTGTCACCCATGTACACTCCTCTAAACCCCTCTGTCACCCATGTACACCCCTCTACACCCCTCTCTGTCACCCATGTACACTCCTCTATACCCCTCTGTCATCCATGTACCCTCCTCTACACCCCTCTGTCACCCATGTACACTCCTCTACACCCCTCGGTCACCCATGTACACTCCTCTTTACCCCTCTGTCACCCATGTACACTCTTCTACACCCCTCTGCCACCCATGTACACTCCTCTATACCCCTCTGTCACCCATGTACACTCTTCTACACCCCTCTGTCAGCCATGTACACTCCTCTACACCCTCTATCACCCATGTACACTCCTGTACACCCCTCTCTGTCACCCATGTACGCTCCTCTACACCCCTCTGTTACCCATGTACACCCCTCTATACCCCTCTGTCACCCATGTACACTCCTCTACACCCCTCTCTGTCACCTATGTACACTCCTCTACACCCCTCTGTCACCCATGTACACTCCTCTACACCCCTCTCTGTCACCCATGTACACTCCTCTACACCCCTCTATCACCCATGTACACCCCTCTACACCCCTCTCTGTCACCCATGTACACTCCTCTATACCCCTCTGTCATCCATGTACCCTCCTCTACACCCCTCTGTCACCCATGTACACTCCTCTATACCCATCTGTCACCCATGTACACTCCTCTACACCCCTCTGTCACCCATGTACACTCCTCTACACCCCTCTCTGTCACCCATGTACACTCTTCTATACCCCTCTCTCACCCATGTACACTCCTCTACACCCCTCTGTCACCCATGTACACTCCTCTACACCCCTCTATCACCCATGTACACTCCTCTACACCCCTCTGTCACCCATGTACACTCCTCTACACCCCTCTCTGTCACCCATGTACACTCTTCTACACCCCTCTGTCACCCATGTACACTCCTCTACACCCCTCTGTCACCCATGTACACTCCTCTACACCCCTCTCTGTCACCCATGTACACTCCTCTACACCCCTCTGTCACCCATGTACACTCCTCTACACCCCTCTGTTACCCATGTACACTCCTCTACACCCCCCTTTCATCCATGTACACTCCTTTACACCCCTCTGTCACCCATGTACACTCCTCTACACCCCTCTGTCACCCATGTACACTCCTCTACCACCCATGTATACTCCTCTACACCCCTCTGTCACCCATGTACCCTCCTCTACACCTCTCTGTCACCCATGTACACTCCTCTACACCCCTCTCTGTCACCCATGTACACTCTTCTACACCCCTCTGTCACCCATGTACACTCCTCTACACCCCTCTGTCACCCATGTACACTCCTCTACACCCCTTTCTGTCACCCATGTACACTCCTCTACACCCCTCTGTTACCCATGTACACTCCTTTACACCCCTCTGTCACCCATGTACACTCCTCTACACCCCTCTGTTACCCATGTACACTCCTTTACACCCCTCTTTCACCCATGTACACTCCTCTATACCCCTCTGTCACCCATGTACACTCCTCTACACCTCTCTGTCACCCATGTACACTCCTCTATACCCCTCTGTCACCCATGTACACTCCTCTACACCCCTCTCTGTCACCCATGTACACTCCTCTATACCCCTCTGCCACCCATGTACACTCCTCTATACTCCATTGTCACCCATGTACACTCCTCTACACCCTTCAGTCACCCATGTACACTCCTCTGCACCCCTCTCTGTCACCCATGTACACTCCTCTATACCCCTCTGTAACCCATGTACACTCCTCTATACCCCTCTGTCACCCATGTACACTCCTCTATATCCCTCTGTCACCCAGGTACACTCCTCTACACCCCTCTGTCACCCATGTACACTCCTCTACACCCTCTGTCACCCATGTACACTCCTCTATACCCATCTATCACACATGTACACTCCTCTACACCCCTCTGTCACCCATGTACACTCCTCTACACCCACCTGCCACCCATGTACACTCCTCTACACCCCTCTGTCACCCATGTACACTCCTCTACACCCCTCTGCTACCCATGTACACTCCTCTATACCCCTCTGTCACCCATGTAAACTCCTCTACACCCCCCTTTCATCCATGTACACTCCTCTACACCCCTCTGTCACCCATGTACACTCCTCTATACCCCTCTGTCACCCATGTACACTCCTCTACACCCCCCTTTCATCCATGTACACTCCTCTATACCCCTCTGTCACCCATGTACACTCCTGTACACCCCCCTTTCATCCATGTACACTCCTCTACACCCCTCTGTCACCCATGTACACTCTTCTACACCCCTCTGTCAGCCATGTACACTCCTCTACAACCTCTATCACCCATGTACACTCCTCTACACCCCTCTCTGTCACCCATGTACGCTCCTCTACACCCCTCTGTTACCCATGTACACCCCTCTATACCCCTCTGTCACCCATGTACACTCCTCTACACCCCTCTCTGTCACCTATGTACACTCCTCTACACCCCTCTGTCACCCATGTACACTCCTCTACACCCTCTCTGTCACCCATGTACACTCCTCTACACCCCTCTGTTACCCATGTACACCCCTCTAAACCCCTGTCACCCATGTACACTCCTCTACACCCCTCTGTCACCCATGTATACTCCTCTATACCCCTGTCACCCATGTACACTCCTCTAACACCCCTCTGTCACCCATGTACACTCCTCTACACCCCTCTGTCACCCATGTATACTCCTCTATACCCCTGTCACCCATGTACACTCCTCTACACCCTCTATCACCCATGTACACTCCTCTACACCCCTCTTTCATCCATGTAAACTCCTTTACACCCCTCTGTCACCCGTGTACACTCCTCTACACCCCTCTATCACCCATGTACACTCCTCTACACCCCTCTGTCACCCATGTACACTCCTCTACACCCCTCTGTCACCCATGTACACTCCTCTACACCCCTCTGTCACCCATGTACACTACTCTACACCCCTCTGTCACCCATGTACACTCCTCTGTCACCCATGTACACTGCTCTATACCCCTCTGTCAACCATGTACACTCCTCTACACCCCTCTGTCACCCATGTACACCCCTCTGTCACCCATGTACACTCCTCTACACCCCTGTTACCCATGTACACTCCTCTACACCCCTCTATCACCCATGTACATCCCTCTACACCCCTCTCTGTCACTCATGTACACTCCTCTATACCCCTCTGTCATCCATGTACCCTCCTCTACACCCCTCTCTGTCACCCATGTACACTCTTCTATACCCCTCTGTCACCCATGTACACTCCTCTACACCCCTCTGTCACCCATGTACACTCCTCTACACCCCTCTATCACCCATGTACACTCCTCTACACCCCTCTGTCACCCATGGACACTCCTCTACACCCCTCTCTGTCACCCATGTACACTCTTCTACACCCCTCTGTCACCCATGTACACTCCTCTACACCCCTCTGTCACCCATGTACACTCCTCTACACCCCTCTGTCACCCATGTACACTCCTTTACACCCCTCTGTCACCCATGTACACTCCTATACACCCCTCTGTCACCCATGTACACTCCTCTATACCCCTCTGTCACCCATGTACACTCTTCTACACCTCTCTGTCACCCATGTACACTCCTCTATACCCCTCTGTCACCCATTTACACTCCTCTATACCCCTCTGTCACCCATGTACACTCCTCTATATCCCTCTGTCACCCAGGTACACTCCTCTACACCCCTCTGTCACCCATGTACACTCCTCTACACCCCTCTGTCACCCATGTACACTCCTCTATACCCATCTATCACACATGTACACTCCTCTACTCCCCTCTGTCACCCATGTACACTCCTCTACACCCCTCTGTCACCCACGTACACTCCTCTACACCCACCTGCCACCCATGTACACTCCTCTACACCCCTCTGTCACCCATGTACACTCCTCTATACCCATCTATCACACATGTACACTCCTCTACTCCCCTCTGTCACCCATGTACACTCCTCTACACCCCTCTGTCACCCACGTACACTCCTCTACACCCACCTGTCACCCATGTATACTCCTCTACACCCCTCTGTCACCCATGTACACTCCTCTACACGCCTCTGCCACCCATGTACACTCCTCTACACCCCTCTGTCACCCATGTATACTCCTCTACACCCCTCTCTGTCACCCGTGTACACTCCTCTACACCCCTCTGCCACCCATGTACACTCCTCTACACCGCTCTGTCACCTATGTACACTCCTCTACACCCGTCTGTCCACTCCTCTACGCCCCCTCTGTCAACCATGTACACTCCTCTACACCCCTCTGTCACCCATGTACACTCCTCTACACCCCTCTGTCACCCATGTACACTCTTCTACACCCCTCTGTCAGCCATGTACACTCCTCTACAACCTCTATCACCCATGTACACTCCTCTACACCCCTCTCTGTCACCCATGTACGCATCTCTACACCCCTCTGTTACCCATGTACACCCCTCTATACCCCTCTGTCACCCATGTACACTCCTCTACACCCTTCTCTGTCACCTATGTACACTCCTCTACACCCCTCTGTCACCCATGTACACTCCTCTACACCCCTCTCTGTCACCCATGTACACTCCTCTCCACCCCTCTGTCACCCATGTATACTCCTCTATACCCCTCTGTCACCCATGTACACTCCTCTACACCCCTCTGTCACCCATGTATACTCCTCTATACCCCTGTCACCCATGTACACTCCTCTACACCCCTCTGTCACCCATGTACACTCCTCTACACCCCTCTGTCACCCATGTATACTCCTCTATACCCCTGTCACCCATGTACACTCCTCTACACCCTCTATCACCCATGTACACTCCTCTACACCCCTCTTTCATCCATGTAAACTCCATTACACCCCTCTGTCACCCATGTACACTCCTCTACACCCCTCTTTCACCCATGTACACTCCTCTACACCCCTCTGTCACCCATGTACACTCCTCTACACCCCTCTGTCACCCATGTACACTCCTCTACACCCCTCTGTCACCCATGTACACTCCTCTACACCCCTCTGTCACCCATGTACACTCCTCTACACCCTTCTGTCACCCATGTACACTACTCTACACCCCTCTGTCACCCATGTACACTCCTCTGTCACCCATGTACACTCCTCTACACCCCTCTGTCACCCATGTACACCCCTCTATCACCCATGTACACTCCTCTACACCCCTCTGTCACCCATGTACACTCCTCTACACCCCTGTCACCCATGTACACTCCTCTACACCCCTCTATCACCCATGTACACCCCTCTACACCCCTCTCTGTCACCCATGTACACTCCTCTATACCCCTCTGTCATCCATGTACCCTCCTCTACACCCCTCTGTCACCCATGTACACTCCTCTATACCCATCTGTCACCCATGTACACTCCTCTACACCCCTCTCTGTCACCCATGTACTCTCTTCTATACCCCTCTGTCACCCATGTACACTCCTCTACACCCCTCTGTCACCCATGTACACTCCTCTACACCCCTCTATCACCCATGTACACTCCTCTACACACCTCTGTCACCCATGTACACTCCTCTACACCCCTCTCTGTCCCCCATGTACACTCTTCTACACCCCTCTGTCACCCATGTACACTCCTCTACACCCCTCTGGCACCCATGTACACTCCTCTACACCCCTCTCTGTCACCCATGTACACTCCTCTACACCCCTCTGTCACCCATGTACACTCCCTTACACCCCTCTGTCACCCATGTACACTCCTCTATACCCCTCTGTCACCCATGTACACTCCTCTACACCTCTCTGTCACCCATGTACACTTCTCTATACCCCTCTGTCACCCATGTACACTCCTCTATACCCCTCTGTCACCCATGTACACTCCTCTATATCCCTCTGTCACCCAGGTACACTCCTCTACACCCCTCTGTCACCCATGTACACTCCTCTACACCCCTCTGTCACCCATGTACACTCCTCTATACCCATCTATCACACATGTACACTCCTCTACTCCCCTCTGTCACCCATGTACACTCCTCTACACCCCTCTGTCACCCACGTACACTCCTCTACACCCACCTGCCACCCATGTACACTCCTCTACACCCCTCTGTCACCCATGTACACTCCTCTACACGCCTCTGCCACCCATGTACACTCCTCTACACCCCTCTGTCACCCATGTATACTCCTCTACACCCCTCTCTGTCACCCGTGTACACTCCTCTACACCCCTCTGCCACCCATGTACACTCCTCTACACCCCTCTGTCACCCATGTACACTCCTCTACACCCCTCTATCACCCATGTACACTCCTCTACACCCCTCTGTCACCCATGTACACTCCTCTACACCCCTCTCTGTCACCCATGTACACTCTTCTACACCCCTCTGTCACCCATGTACACTCCTCTACACCCCTCTGTCACCCATGTACACTCCTCTACACCCCTCTCTGTCACCCATGTACACTCCTCTACACCCCTCTGCCACCCATGTACACTCCTCTACACCCCTCTGTCACCCATGTATACTCCTCTACACCCCTCTCTGTCACCCGTGTACACTCCTCTACACCCCTCTGTCAACCATGTACACTCCTCTACACCCCTCTGTCACCCATGTACACTCCTCTACACCCCTCTGTCACCCATGTACACTCCTCTATACCCCTCTGTCACCCATGTACACTCCTCTACACCCCCTCTGTCACCCATGTACACTCCTCTACACCCCTCTGTCAACCATGTACACTCCTCTACACCCCTCTGTCACCCATGTACACTCCTCTACACCCCTCTGCCACCCATGTACACTCCTCTACACCCCTCTGTCACCCATGTACACTCCTCTATACCCCTCTGTCACCCATGTACACTCCTCTACACCCCCCTTTCATCCATGTACACTCCTCTACACCCCTCTGTCACCCATGTACACTCCTCTATACCCCTCTGTCACCCATGTACACTCCTCTACACCCCCCATTCATCCATGTACACTCCTCTACACCCCTCTGTCACCCATGTACACTCCTCTACACCCCTCTGTCACCCATGTACACTCCTCTACACCCCTCTGTCACCCATGTACACTCCTCTACACCCTCTATCACCCATGTACACTCCTCTACACCCCTCTTTCATCCATGTACACTCCTCTACACCCCTCTGTCACCCATGTACACTCCTCTACACCCCTCTGTTACCCATGTACACTCCTCTACACCCCTCTGTCACCCATGTACACTCCTCTACACCCCTCTGTCACCCATGTACACCCCTCTAAACCCCTCTGTCACTCATGTACACTCCTCTACACCCTTCTGTCACCCATGTACTCTCCACTGCCACCTGTGTACACTATTCTACACCCCTCTGTCACCCATGTACACTCCTCTACACCTCTCTGTCACCCATGTACACTCCTCTACACCCCTCTGTCACCCATGTACACTCCTCTACACCCTCTATCACCCATGTACACTCCTCTATACCCATCTGTCACCCATGTACACCCCTCTGTCACCCATGTACAATCCTCTACACCCCTCTGTCACCCATGTACACTCCTCTACACCCCTCTGTCACCCATGTACACCCCTCTGTCACCCATGTACACTCCTCTACACCCCTCTGTCACCCATGTACACTCCTCTACACCCCTCTGTCACCCATGTACACTCCTCTACACCTCTCTGTCACCCATGTACACTCCTCTACACCCCTCTGTCACCCATGTACACTCCTCTACACCCCCTCTGTCACCCATGTATACTCCTCTACCACCCATGTACACTCCTCTACACCCCTCTGTCACCCATGTACACTCCTCTACACCCTCTATCACCCATGTACACTCCTCTACACCCCTCTTTCATCCATGTACACTCCTCTACACCCCTCTGTCACCCATGTACACTCCTCTACACCCCTCTGTCACCCATGTACACTCCTCTACACCCCTCTGTCACCCATGTACACTCCTCTACACCCCTCTGTCACCCATGTACACTCCTCTACACCCCTCTTTCACCCATGTACACTCCTCTACACCCCTCTGTCACCCATGTACACTCCTCTACACCCCTCTCTGTCACCCATGTACACTCTTCTACACCCCTCTGTCACCCATGTACACTCCTCTACACCCCTCTGTCACCCATGTACACTCCTCTACACCCCTCTCTGTCACCCATGTACACTCCTCTACACCCCTCTGCCACCCATGTACACTCCTCTACACCCCTCTGTCACCCATGTATACTCCTCTACACCCCTCTCTGTCACCCGTGTACACTCCTCTACACCCCTCTGTCAACCATGTACACTCCTCTACACCCCTCTGTCACCCATGTACACTCCTCTACACCCCTCTGTCACCCATGTACACTCCTCTACACCCCCTCTGTCACCCATGTAAACTCCTCTACACCCCTCTGTCAACCATGTACACTCCTCTACACCCCTCTGTCACCCATGTACACTCCTCTACACCCCTCTGCCACCCATGTACACTCCTCTACACCCCTCTGTCACCCATGTACACTCCTCTATACCCCTCTGTCACCCATGTACACTCCTCTACACCCCCCTTTCATCCATGTACACTCCTCTACACCCCTCTGTCACCCATGTACACTCCTCTACACCCCTCTGTCACCCATGTACACTCCTCTATACCCCTCTGTCACCCATGTACACTCCTCTACACCCCCCTTTCATCCATGTACACTCCTCTACACCCCTCTGTCACCCATGTACACTCCTCTATACCCCTCTGTCACCCATGTACACTCCTCTACACCCCCCATTCATCCATGTACACTCCTCTACACCCCTCTGTCACCCATGTACACTCCTCTACACCCCTCTGTCACCCATGTACACTCCTCTACACCCCTCTGTCACCCATGTACACTCCTCTACACCCTCTATCACCCATGTACACTCCTCTACACCCCTCTTTCATCCATGTACACTCCTCTACACCCCTCTGTCACCCATGTACACTCCTCTACACCCCTCTGTTACCCATGTACACTCCTCTACACCCCTCTGTCACCCATGTACACTCCTCTACACCCCTCTGTCACCCATGTATACCCCTCTAAACCCCTCTGTCACTCATGTACACTCCTCTACACCCTTCTGTCACCCATGTACTCTCCACTGCCACCTGTGTACACTATTCTACACCCCTCTGTCACCCATGTACACTCCTCTACACCTCTCTGTCACCCATGTACACTCCTCTACACCCCTCTGTCACCCATGTACACTCCTCTACACCCTCTATCACCCATGTACACTCCTCTATACCCATCTGTCACCCATGTACACCCCTCTGTCACCCATGTACAATCCTCTACACCCCTCTGTCACCCATGTACACTCCTCTACACCCCTCTGTCACCCATGTACACCCCTCTGTCACCCATGTACACTCCTCTACACCCCTCTGTCACCCATGTACACTCCTCTACACCCCTCTGTCACCCATGTACACTCCTCTACACCTCTCTGTCACCCATGTACACTCCTCTACACCCCTCTGTCACCCATGTACACTCCTCTACACCCCCTCTGTCACCCATGTATACTCCTCTACCACCCATGTACACTCCTCTACACCCCTCTGTCACCCATGTACACTCCTCTACACCCTCTATCACCCATGTACACTCCTCTACACCCCTCTTTCATCCATGTACACTCCTCTACACCCCTCTGTCACCCATGTACACTCCTCTACACCCCTCTGTCACCCATGTACACTCCTCTACACCCCTCTGTCACCCATGTACACTCCTCTACACCCCTCTGTCACCCATGTACACTCCTCTACACCCCTCTTTCATCCATGTACACTCCTCTACACCCCTCTGTCACCCGTGTACACTCCTGTACACCCCTCTGTCACCCATGTACACTCTTCTACACCCCTCTGTCACCCATGTACACTCCTCTACACCCTCTATCACCCATGTACACTCCTCTACACCCCCCTTTCATCCATGTACACTCCTCTACACCCCTCTGTCACCCATGTACGCTCCTCTACACCCCTCTGTCACCCATTTACACTCCTCGACCACCCATGTATACTCCTCTACACCCCTCTGTCACCCATGTACCCTCATCTACACCTCTCTGTCGACCATGTACACCCCTCTACACCCCTCTGTCACCCATGTACACTCCTCTACACCCCTCTGTCACCCATGTACACTCCTCTACACCCCCTCTGTCACCCATGTACACTCCTCTACACTCCTCTTTCATCCATGTACACTCCTCTACACCCCTCTGTCACCCATGTACTCTCCTCTACACCCCTCTGTTACCCATGTACACTCCTCTACACCCCTCTGTCACCCATGTACACTCCTCTATAACCCTCTGTCATCCATGTACACTCCTCTACACCCCTCTGTCACCCATGTATACTCCTCTATACCCCTCTGTCACCCATGTACACTCCTCTATACCCCTCTGTCACCCATGTACACTCCTCTATACCCATCTGTCACCCATGTACACTCCTCTACACCTCTATGTCACCCATGTACACTCCTCTATTACCCATGTACACTCCTCTATACCCATCTGTCACCCATGTACACTTCTCTACACCCCTCTGTCACACATGTACACCTCTCTGTCACCCATGTACACCCCTCTACACCCCTCTGTCACCCATGTACACTCCTCTACACCCCTCTGTCAACCATGTACACTCCTCTACACCCCCTCTGTCACCCATGTACACTCCTCTACACTCCTCTTTCATCCATGTACACTCCTCTACACCCCTCTGTCACCCATGTACACTACTCTATACCCCTCTGTCACCCATGTATACTCCTCTATACCCCTCTGTCACCCATGTACACTCCTCTATACCCCTCTATTACCCATGTACACTCCTCTATACCCATGTGTCACCCATGTACACTTCTCTATACCCCTGTCACCCATGTACACTCCTCTACACCCCTCTGTCACCCATGAACCCTCCACTGCCACCCGTGTACACTCCTCTACACCCCTCTGTCACCCATGTACACTCCTCTACACCCCTCTGTCACCCATGTACACTCCTTTACACCCCTCTGTCACCCATGTACACTCCTATACACCCCTCTGTCACCCATGTACACTCCTCTATACCCCTCTGTCACCCATGTACACTCTTCTACACCTCTCTGTCACCCATGTACACTCCTCTATACCCCTCTGTCACCCATTTACACTCCTCTATACCCCTCTGTCACCCATGTACACTCCTCTATATCCCTCTGTCACCCAGGTACACTCCTCTACACCCCTCTGTCACCCATGTACACTCCTCTACACCCCTCTGTCACCCATGTACACTCCTCTATACCCATCTATCACACATGTACACTCCTCTACTCCCCTCTGTCACCCATGTACACTCCTCTACACCCCTCTGTCACCCACGTACACTCCTCTACACCCACCTGCCACCCATGTACACTCCTCTACACCCCTCTGTCACCCATGTACACTCCTCTATACCCATCTATCACACATGTACACTCCTCTACTCCCCTCTGTCACCCATGTACACTCCTCTACACCCCTCTGTCACCCACGTACACTCCTCTACACCCACCTGTCTCCCATGTATACTCCTCTACACCCCTCTGTCACCCATGTACACTCCTCTACACGCCTCTGCCACCCATGTACACTCCTCTACACCCCTCTGTCACCCATGTATACTCCTCTACACCCCTCTCTGTCACCCGTGTACACTCCTCTACACCCCTCTGCCAGCCATGTACACTCCTCTACACCGCTCTGTCACCCATGTACACTCCTCTACACCCGTCTGTCCACTCCTCTACACCCCTCTGTCAACCATGTACACTCCTCTACACCCCTCTGTCACCCATGTACACTCCTCTACAACCTCTATCACCCATGTACACTCCTCTACACCCCTCTCTGTCACCCATGTACGCATCTCTACACCCCTCTGTTACCCATGTACACCCCTCTATACCCCTCTGTCACCCATGTACACTCCTCTACACCCTTCTCTGTCACCTATGTACACTCCTCTACACCCCTCTGTCACCCATGTACACTCCTCTACACCCCTCTCTGTCACCCATGTACACTCCTCTCCACCCCTCTGTCACCCATGTATACTCCTCTATACCCCTCTGTCACCCATGTACACTCCTCTACACCCCTCTGTCACCCATGTATACTCCTCTATACCCCTGTCACCCATGTACACTCCTCTACACCCCTCTGTCACCCATGTACACTCCTCTATACCCCTCTGTCACCCATGTATACTCCTCTATACCCCTGTCACCCATGTACACTCCTCTACACCCTCTATCACCCATGTACACTCCTCTACACCCCTCTTTCATCCATGTAAACTCCATTACACCCCTCTGTCACCCATGTACACTCCTCTACACCCCTCTTTCACCCATGTACACTCCTCTACACCCCTCTGTCACCCATGTACACTCCTCTACACCCCTCTGTCACCCATGTACACTCCTCTACACCCCTCTGTCACCCATGTACACTCCTCTACACCCCTCTGTCACCCATGTACACTCCTCTACACCCCTCTGTCACCCATGTACACTACTCTACACCCCTCTGTCACCCATGTACACTCCTCTGTCACCCATGTACACTCCTCTACACCCCTCTGTCACCCATGTACACCCCTCTATCACCCATGTACACTCCTCTACACCCCTCTGTCACCCATGTACACTCCTCTACACCCCTGTCACCCATGTACACTCCTCTACACCCCTCTATCACCCATGTACACCCCTCTACACCCCTCTCTGTCACCCATGTACACTCCTCTATACCCCTCTGTCATCCATGTACCCTCCTCTACACCCCTCTGTCACCCATGTACACTCCTCTATACCCATCTGTCACCCATGTACACTCCTCTACACCCCTCTCTGTCACCCATGTACTCTCTTCTATACCCCTCTGTCACCCATGTACACTCCTCTACACCCCTCTGTCACCCATGTACACTCCTCTACACCCCTCTGTCACCCATGTACACTCCTTTACACCCCTCTGTCACCCATGTACACTCCTCTATACCCCTCTGTCACCCATGTACACTCCTCTACACCTCTCTGTCACCCATGTACACTCCTCTATACCCCTCTGTCTACCATGTACACTCCTCTATACCCCTCTGTCACCCATGTACACTCCTCTATATCCCTCTGTCACCCAGGTACACTCCTCTACACCCCTCTGTCACCCATGTACACTCCTCTACACCCCTCTGTCACCCATGTACACTCCTCTATACCCATCTATCACACATGTACACTCCTCTACTCCCCTCTGTCACCCATGTACACTCCTCTACACCCCTCTGTCACCCACGTACACTCCTCTACACCCACCTGCCACCCATGTACACTCCTCTACACCCCTCTGTCACCCATGTACACTCCTCTACACGCCTCTGCCACCCATGTACACTCCTCTACACCCCTCTGTCACCCATGTATACTCCTCTACACCCCTCTCTGTCACCCGTGTACACTCCTCTACACCCCTCTGCCACCCATGTACACTCCTCTACACCCCTCTGTCACCCATGTACACTCCTCTACACCCCACTATCACCCATGTACACTCCTCTACACCCCTCTGTCACCCATGTACACTCCTCTACACCCCTCTCTGTCACCCATGTACACTCTTCTACACCCCTCTGTCACCCATGTACACTCCTCTACACCCCTCTGTCACCCATGTACACTCCTCTACACCCCTCTCTGTCACCCATGTACACTCCTCTACACCCCTCTGCCACCCATGTACACTCCTCTACACCCCTCTGTCACCCATGTATACCCCTCTACACCCCTCTCTGTCACCCATGTACACTCCTCTACAACCTCTATCACCCATGTACACTCCTCTACACCCCTCTCTGTCACCCATGTACGCATCTCTACACCCCTCTGTTACCCATGTACACCCCTCTATACCCCTCTGTCACCCATGTACACTCCTCTACACCCTTCTCTGTCACCTATGTACACTCCTCTACACCCCTCTGTCACCCATGTACACTCCTCTACACCCCTCTCTGTCACCCATGTACACTCCTCTCCACCCCTCTGTCACCCATGTATACTCCTCTATACCCCTCTGTCACCCATGTACACTCCTCTACACCCCTCTGTCACCCATGTATACTCCTCTATACCCCTGTCACCCATGTACACTCCTCTACACCCCTCTGTCACCCATGTACACTCCTCTATACCCCTCTGTCACCCATGTATACTCCTCTATACCCCTGTCACCCATGTACACTCCTCTACACCCTCTATCACCCATGTACACTCCTCTACACCCCTCTTTCATCCATGTAAACTCCATTACACCCCTCTGTCACCCATGTACACTCCTCTACACCCCTCTTTCACCCATGTACACTCCTCTACACCCCTCTGTCACCCATGTACACTCCTCTACACCCCTCTGTCACCCATGTACACTCCTCTACACCCCTCTGTCACCCATGTACACTCCTCTACACCCCTCTGTCACCCATGTACACTCCTCTACACCCCTCTGTCACCCATGTACACTACTCTACACCCCTCTGTCACCCATGTACACTCCTCTGTCACCCATGTACACTCCTCTACACCCCTCTGTCACCCATGTACACCCCTCTATCACCCATGTACACTCCTCTACACCCCTCTGTCACCCATGTACACTCCTCTACACCCCTGTCACCCATGTACACTCCTCTACACCCCTCTATCACCCATGTACACCCCTCTACACCCCTCTCTGTCACCCATGTACACTCCTCTATACCCCTCTGTCATCCATGTACCCTCCTCTACACCCCTCTGTCACCCATGTACACTCCTCTATACCCATCTGTCACCCATGTACACTCCTCTACACCCCTCTCTGTCACCCATGTACTCTCTTCTATACCCCTCTGTCACCCATGTACACTCCTCTACACCCCTCTGTCACCCATGTACACTCCTCTACACCCCTCTGTCACCCATGTACACTCCTTTACACCCCTCTGTCACCCATGTACACTCCTCTATACCCCTCTGTCACCCATGTACACTCCTCTACACCTCTCTGTCACCCATGTACACTCCTCTATACCCCTCTGTCTACCATGTACACTCCTCTATACCCCTCTGTCACCCATGTACACTCCTCTATATCCCTCTGTCACCCAGGTACACTCCTCTACACCCCTCTGTCACCCATGTACACTCCTCTACACCCCTCTGTCACCCATGTACACTCCTCTATACCCATCTATCACACATGTACACTCCTCTACTCCCCTCTGTCACCCATGTACACTCCTCTACACCCCTCTGTCACCCACGTACACTCCTCTACACCCACCTGCCACCCATGTACACTCCTCTACACCCCTCTGTCACCCATGTACACTCCTCTACACGCCTCTGCCACCCATGTACACTCCTCTACACCCCTCTGTCACCCATGTATACTCCTCTACACCCCTCTCTGTCACCCGTGTACACTCCTCTACACCCCTCTGCCACCCATGTACACTCCTCTACACCCCTCTGTCACCCATGTACACTCCTCTACACCCCACTATCACCCATGTACACTCCTCTACACCCCTCTGTCACCCATGTACACTCCTCTACACCCCTCTCTGTCACCCATGTACACTCTTCTACACCCCTCTGTCACCCATGTACACTCCTCTACACCCCTCTGTCACCCATGTACACTCCTCTACACCCCTCTCTGTCACCCATGTACACTCCTCTACACCCCTCTGCCACCCATGTACACTCCTCTACACCCCTCTGTCACCCATGTATACCCCTCTACACCCCTCTCTGTCACCCGTGTACACTCCTCTACACCCCTCTGTCAACCATGTACACTCCTCTACACCCCTCTGTCACCCATGTACACTCCTCTACACCCCTCTGTCACCCATGTACACTCCTATATACCCCTCTGTCACCCATGTACACTCCTCTATACCCCTCTGTCACCCATGTACACTCCTCTACACCCCTCTGTCAACCATGTACACTCCTCTACACCCCTCTGTCACCCATGTACACTCCTCTACACCCCTCTGCCACCCATGTACACTCCTCTACACCCCTCTGTCACCCATGTACACTCCTCTACACCCCTCTGTCACCCATGTACACTCCTCTATACCCCTCTGTCACCCATGTACATTCCTCTACACCCCCCTTTCATCCATGTACACTCCTCTACACCCCTCTGTCACCCATGTACACTCCTCTACACCCCTCTGTCACCCATGTACACTCCTCTATACCCCTCTGTCACCCATGTACACTCCTCTACACCCCCCTTTCATCCATGTACACTCCTCTACACCCCTCTGTCACCCATGTACACTCCTCTATACCCCTCTGTCACCCATGTACACTCCTCTACACCCCCCTTTCATCCATGTACACTCCTCTACACCCCTCTGTCACCCATGTACACTCCTCTACACCCCTCTGTCACCCATGTACACTCCTCTACACCCCTCTGTCACCCATGTACACTCCTCTACACCCTCTATCACCCATGTACACTCCTCTACACCCCTCTTTCATCCATGTACACTCCTCTACACCCCTCTGTCACCCATGTACACTCCTCTACACCCCTCTGTTACCCATGTACACTCCTCTACACCCCTCTGTCACCCATGTACACTCCTCTACACCCCTCTGTCACCCATGTACACCACTCTAAACCCCTCTGTCACTCATGTACACTCCTCTACACCCTTCTGTCACCCATGTACTCTCCACTGCCACCTGTGTACACTATTCTACACCCCTCTGTCACCCATGTACACTCCTCTACACCTCTCTGTCACCCATGTACACTCCTCTACACCCCTCTGTCACCCATGTACACTCCTCTACACCCTCTATCACCCATGTACACTCCTCTATACCCATCTGTCACCCATGTACACCCCTCTGTCACCCATGTACAATCCTCTACACCCCTCTGTCACCCATGTACACTCCTCTACACCCCTCTGTCACCCATGTACACCCCTCTGTCACCCATGTACACTCCTCTACACCCCTCTGTCACCCATGTACACTCCTCTACACCCCTCTACCACCCATGTACACTCCTCTACACCCCTCTGTCACCCATGTACACTCCTCTACACCCTCTATCACCCATGTACACTCCTCTACACCCCTCTTTCATCCATGTACACTCCTCTACACCCCTCTGTCACCCATGTACACTCCTCTACACCCCTCTGTCACCCATGTACACTCCTCTACACCCCTCTGTCACCAATGTACACTCCTCTACACCCCTCTGTCACCCATGTACACTCCTCTACACCCTCTTTCATCCATGTACACTCCTCTACACCCCTCTGTCACCCGTGTACACTCCTGTACACCCCTCTGTCACCCATGTACACTCCTCTACACCCCTCTGTCACCCATGTACACTCCTCTACACCCTCTATCACCCATGTACACTCCTCTACACCCCCCTTTCATCCATGTACACTCCTCTACACCCCTCTGTCACCCATGTACGCTCCTCTACACCCCTCTGTCACCCATGTACACTCCTCGACCACCCATGTATACTCCTCTACACCCCTCTGTCACCCATGTACCCTCATCTACACCTCTCTGTCGACCATGTACACCCCTCTACACCCCTCTGTCACCCATGTACACTCCTCTACACCCCTCTGTCACCCATGTACACAACTCTACACCCCCTCTGTCACCCATGTACACTCCTCTACACTCCTCTTTCATCCATGTACACTCCTCTACACCCCTCTGTCACACATGTAATCTCCTCTACACCCCTCTGTTACCCATGTACACTCCTCTACACCCCTCTGTCACCAATGTACACTCCTCTATAACCCTCTGTCATCCATGTACACTCCTCTACACCCCTCTGTCACCCATGTATACTCCTCTATACCCCTCTGTCACCCATGTACACTCCTCTATACCCCTCTGTCACCCATGTACACTCCTCTATACCCATCTGTCACCCATGTACACTCCTCTACACCTCTATGTCACCCATGTACACTCCTCTATTACCCATGTACACTCCTCTATACCCATCTGTCACCCATGTACACTCCTCTACACCTCTATGTCACCCATGTACACTCCTCTATTACCCATGTACACTTCTCTACACCCCTCTGTCACACATGTACACCTCTCTGTCACCCATGTACACCCCTCTACACCCCTCTGTCACCCATGTACACTCCTCTACACCCCTCTGTCAACCATGTACACTCCTCTACACCCCCTCTGTCACCCATGTACACTCCTCTACACTCCTCTTTCATCCATGTACACTCCTCTACACCCCTCTGTCACCCATGTACACTACTCTATACCCCTCTGTCACCCATGTATACTCCTCTATACCCCTCTGTCACCCATGTACACTCCTCTATACACCTCTATTACCCATGTACACTCCTCTATACCCATGTGTCACCCATGTACACTTCTCTACACCCCTCTGTCACACATGTACACCCCTCTGTCACCCATGTACACTCCTCTACACCCCTCTGTCACCCATGTACACCCCTCTGTCACCCATGAACCCTCCACTGCCACCCGTGTACACTCCTCTACACCCCTCCGTCACCCATGTACACTCCTCTACACCCCTCTGTCACCCATGTACACTCCTCTACACCCCTCTGTCACCCATGTACACTCCTCTACACCCCTCTGTTACCCATGTACACCCCTCTATACCCCTCTGTCACCCATGTACACTCCTCTACACCCCTCTGTCACCCATGTATACTCCTCTATACCCCTGTCACCCATGTACACTCCTCTACACCCCTCTGTCACCCATGTATACTCCTCCATACCCCTCTGTCACCCATGTACACTCCTCTACACCCCTCTGTTACCCATGTACACTCCTCTACACCCCTCTGTCACCCATGTATACTCCTCTATACCCCTCTCTCACCAATGTACACTCCTCTATACCCCTCTGTCACCCATGTACACTCCTCTACACCCCTCTGTCACCCATGTACACTCCTCTACACCCCTCTGTCACCCATGTACACTCCTCTACACCCCTCTGTCACCCATGTACACTCCTCTACATCCCTCTCTGTCACCCATGTACACTCCTCTACACCCCTCTGTCACCCCTGTAAACTCCTCTACACCCCTCTGTCACCCATGTACACTCCTCTACACCCCTCTGTCACCCATGTACACTCCTCTACACCCCTCTGTCACCCATGTACACTCCTCTACACCCCTCTCTGTCACCCATGTACACTCTTCTACACCCCTCTGTCACCCATGTACACTCCTCTACACCCCTCTGTCACCCATGTACACTCCTCTACACCCTCTATCACCCATGTACACTCCTCTACACCCCTCTTTCATCCATGTAAACTCCTTTACACCCCTCTGTCAGCCATGTACACTCCTCTACACCCCTCTGTCACCCATGTACACTCCTCTACACCCCTCTGTCACCCATGTACACTCCTCTACACCCCTCTGTCACCCATGTATACTCCTCTATAACCCCTGTCACCCATGTACACTCATCTACACCCCTCTGTCCCCCATGTACACTCCTCTACACCCTCTATCACCCATGTACACTCCTCTACACCCCTCTTTCATCCATGTAAACTCCTTTACACCCCTCTGTCACCCATGTACACTCCTCTACACCCCTCTGTCACCCATGTACACTCCTCTACACCCCTCTGTCACCCATGTACACTCCTCTACACCCCTCTGTCACCCATGTACACTACTCTACACCCCTCTGTCACCCATGTACACTCCTCTGTCACCCATGTACACTGCTCTATACCCCTCTGTCACCCATGTACACCCCTCTGTCACCCATGTACACTCCTCTACACCCCTGTCACCCATGTACACTCCTCTACACCCCTCTATCACCCATGTACACCCCTCTACACCCCTCTCTGTCACCCATGTACACTCCTCTATACCCCTCTGTCATCCATGTACCCTCCTCTACACCCCTCTGTCACCCATGTACACTCCTCTATACCCATCTGTCACCCATGTACACTCCTCTACACACCTCTGTCACCTATGTACACTCCTCTACACCCCTCTCTGTCACCCATGTACACTCTTCTATACCCCTCTGTCACCCATGTACACTCCTCTACACCCCTCTATCACCCATGTACACTCCTCTACACCCCTCTGTCACCCATGTACACTCCTCTACACCCCTCTCTGTCACCCATGTACACTCTTCTACACCCCTCTGTCACCCATGTACACTCCTCTACACCCCTCTGTCACCCATGTACAATCCTCTACACCCTCTATCACCCATGTACACTCCTCTACACCCCTCTTTCATCCATGTACACTCCTCTACACCCCTCTCTGTCACCCATGTACACTCTTCTACACCCCTCTGTCACCCTTGTACACTCCTCTACACCCCTCTGTCACCCATGTACACTCCTCTACACCCTCTATCACCCATGTACACTCCTCTACACCCCTTTTTCATCCATGTAAACTCCTTTACACCCCTCTGTCACTCATGTACACTCCTCTACACCCCTCTGTCACCCATGTATACTCCTCTATACCCATCTGTCACCCATGTACACTCCTCTACACCCCCTCTGTCACCCATGTACACTCCTCTACACTCCTCTATTACCCATGTGCACTCCTCTATACCCCTCTGTCACCCATGTACACTCCTCTATACCCCTCTGTCACCCATGTACACTCCTCTACACCCTCTATCACCCATGTACACTCCTCTACACCCCTCTTTCATCCATGTAAACTCCTTTACACCCCTCTGTTACCCATGTACACTCCTCTACACCCCTCTGTCACCCATGTACACTCCTCTACACCCCTCTGTCACCCATGTACACTACTCTACACCCCTTTGTCACCCATGTACACTCCTCTGTCACCCATGTACACTGCTCTATACCCCTCTGTCACCCATGTACACTCCTCTACACCCCTCTGTCACCCATGTACACCCCTCTGTCACCCATGTACACTCCTCTACACCCCTGTCACCCATGTACACTCCTCTACACCCCTCTATCACCCATGTACACCCCTCTATGTCACCCATGTACACTCCTCTATACCCCTCTGTCATCCATGTACCCTCCTCTACACCCCTCTGTCACCCATGTACACTCCTCTATCCCCATCTGTCACCCATGTACACTCCTCTACACCCCTCTGTCACCCATGTACACCCCTCTACACCCCTCTCTGTCACCCATGTACACTCCTCTATACCCTCTGTCATCCATGTACCCTCCTCTACACCCCTCTGTCACCCATGTACACTCCTCTACACCCCTCGGTCACCCAAGTACACTCCTCTATACCCCTCTGTCACCCATGTACACTCTTCTACACCCCTCTGCCACCCATGTACACTCCTCTATACCCCTCTGTCACCCATGTACACTCTTCTACACCCCTCTGTCAGCCATGTACACTCCTCTACACCCTCTATCACCCATGTACACTCCTCTACACCCCTCTCTGTCACCCATGTACGCTCCTCTACACCCCTCTGTCACCCATGTACACTCCTCTACACCCCTCTGTCACCCATGTACACTCTTCTACACCCCTCTGTCAGCCATGTACACTCCTCTACACCCTCTATCACCCATGTACACTCCTCTACACCCCTCTCTGTCACCCATGTACACTCCTCTACACCCCTCTGTTACCCATGTACACCCCTCTATACCCCTCTGTCACCCATGTACACTCCTCTACACCCCTCTGTCACCCATGTACACTCCTCTACACCCCTCTGTCACCCATGTACACTCCTCTACACCCCTCTCTGTCACCTATGTACACTCCTCTACACCCCTCTGTCACCCATGTACACTCCTCTACACCCCTCTCTGTCAACCATGTACACTCCTCTACACCCCTCTGTCACCCATGTACACTCCTCTACACCCTCTGTCACCCATGTACACTCCTCTACACCCCTCTGTCACCCATGTATACTCCTCTATACCCCTCTGTTACCCATGTACACTCCTCTACACCCTCTGTCACCCATGTACACTCCTCTACACCCCTCTGTCACCCATGTATACTCCTCTATACCCCTCTGTTACCCATGTACACTCCTCTACACCCTCTGTCACCCATGTACACTCCTCTACACCCCTCTGTCACCCATGTATACTCCTCTATACCCCTCTGTTACCCATGTACACTCCTCTACACCTCTCTGTCACCCATGTACACTCCTCTACACCCTCTGTCACCCATGTACACTCCTCTACACCCCCCTGTCACCCATGTACACTCCTCTACACCCCTCTGTCACCCATGTATACTCCTCTATACCCCTGTCACCCATGTACACTCCTCTACACCCCTCTGTCACCCATGTACACTCCTCTACACCCCTCTATCACCCATGTACACCCCTCTACACCCCTCTCTGTCACCCATGTACACTCCTCTATACCCCTCTCTGTCACCCATGTACACTCCTCTACACCCCTCTGTCACCCATGTACACTCTAGTGTTGAGCGGCATAGGCCATATTCGAATTCGCGAATATTCGCGAATATATGGACGAATAGTCGTCATATATTCGCGGATATTCGCATATTCGTTATATTCCCGCTTTATTTTCGCATATGCGAACATTCGCGTATGCGAAAACTATCATATGTGCATATTAGCATATACAAAATTAACATACGCGAAAATTCGCATATGTGAAAATTCGCATGTGCTAATTTTCGCATATGCTAATTTTCGCATATGCGAATTTTCGCGCGCCAGTCTCACACAGTAGTATTAGAGCCTTCTTTACACCACACAAGCTGGAAGCAGAGAGGGATGATCACTGTGATGTGTACTGTGAAAAAAAAAACAAAAAAAAACGAATATTCGTAATTACGAATATATAGCGCTATATTCGCGAAATTCGCGAATTCGCGAATATGCAATATTCGCGAATAATATTCGAATTGCGAATATTCGTGAGCAACACTAGTACACTCCTCTACACCCCTCTCTGTCACCCATGTACACTCTTCTATACCCCTCTGTCACCCATGTACAC